>NC_143509.1:42855289-43130289 GCF_031878675.1 Megascapheus bottae
AACATGCAAGATCTAAAGAATAAAAATAGCAAATGGAACAGCATTTATTTCACTGAGGTCCAACTTTTAAGAGAAAATAGAGGCAGTATTAAGAGAAAATAGAGGCAGTTCTGGAGATTGAAATTCCTTTGAGATATGGCAAGAAATTTCTCAGAGACCTCATTCTGGATCAGGACTTGAGCTTTCCATTACATGAGTGATAATCTCATGATCCCAATTGTTGCCCAATTGTTTAGGTAGTGGATGTTGAACTCCATCGGCATTCTCTTGGAGAAGACTACATTTATCCTCAGTCCTCCGAATCAGACATCTCTGATGCCCCTCCATCTTTACCTTTGACCATTCCAGCCCCCGTGAAAGCTTCCTCACCAATAAAGCAGTCCCTTGAGCCAGTATCTGATGCCCCTGTGGAGAAAGGTAATGCAGTATTTTTCCTTTTACAGAGTTGTTCTCTGGGAAACTTCTCATTTGGGTAATATACTGAATTTCTGCCTTCTGCAACCTAGAAAATAAATTGTTATTAAATAGGCGTACTGCCTCTCCCATATAGACGTTATGAAAATAGCCAAGTATCGGCTTTCATAAAAAGCAAACATCAGTAAAAATACTAGATTTTTATCATTTGCTGAAGACTTTCTGTTTCAACTTCTGATTATGTGACTAGGGGACTTGAATATTAAGTATATAGCTTTATTAAAAATAAAATAATCCTTGGCATAAATTTTGACTGTGGCATTTCCATGGTCAAAAGAATATAATTATATAAATAAGTGTTCACATTTATAACCTCTTTGCTCTCTCTGTCTCTGTCTCTATCTCTCTGTTTTTCTCTGTTTCTATGTGTGTGCTTAAACTCAATTTGGGTGCTGCCTGAGATTCTGTGCATAGAATTAGCACTGTATACTGTACCACTTCCATCACATATGATCATATATAATGTAAAAATGATCTTAAATATTCCTTTTATAAAAAGTTCTTAGTTTTTTGGGGCGGGAGTTTGGCCTAGTGGTAGAGTGCTTGCCTAGCATGCATGAAGCCCCGGGTTCAATTCCTTGGTACCACATACATAGAAAAAAGCCAGAAGTGGTGTTGAGGCTCAAGTGGTAGAGCTCTAGCCTTGAGAAAGTCCAAGGACAGTGCTCAGGCCCTGAGCTCAAGCCCAGGACTGGCAAAAAAAAAAAAAAACCCAAAAAGTTCTTAGTTTTATAAGGTCTTAATTTTTATTTCTCTCCTTTTTTTATGGGTGGGGGTGGCTAGTTCTGATGCTTGAACTCAGGACCTGAGCACTGTACATGAGTTGTTCTGCTCAAGGCTAGGGCCCCACTATTTGAATCAGCAGCTTAACATCCAGCTTTTTTGGTGGTTAGAGTGGGGCCTTAATGGCTTTCCTGCTTGGGTTGGCTTTGAACCCAGTTCTCAGATGACAGTCACCTGAGTATCAGGATTACAGGCATGAGCCATTGGCACCTGCCTTTGAGTTCATTTCTTTTTAAATTTCAGTTGTATCCTTTTTTTTTGGCCACTCCTGGGGGGCTTGAACTCATGGCCTGGACACTGTCCTTGGCACTTTTTTTGCTCAAGGCTAGCGCTCTGCCACTTGAGCCATAGCACCACTTCTAGCTTTTTCTGGGTATGTGGTACCAAGGAATTGAACCCAGGACTTTGTGCATGCGAGGCAGGCACTCTACCCTTAGGCCACACTCCTAGCCCTGCATCCTCTTTATAGACATTAATAAGCTAAGACTTTGTAGCCGGGCATTGGTGGCTCAAACCTGTAATAGTAGGTACTGTGGAAGTTAAGATCTGAGAATCACAGTTTGAAGCTAGCCAGCCCTCGCAAGAAAGTTTACTTAAACCAAAAACTGTAAGTGGAGCTGTTGACTCAAGTGTTAAGAGTGCTAGTCTTGTGCACAAAAGCTGAGGGACTGCACCCAAACCCCAAGTTCAAGCCCCAGGACTGGCACACACAAAAAAATAGGACCTTGTTAGATTTTGAGTTTTTCCTTATTTGGCAACTATGTTTTAAAAATCAAAATGGAGGACCATATGCATGTATGCTCCTTTTATATTTTATTTAGCTGTGATGGTTAATGTTTTCTAATATTTGTTTTCTTTTTTTATCTTTTCTATTTTTTTTTTTTTTTTTTTTGCTGCTCCTGGGGCTTGAACTCAGAGCCTGAGCACTGTCCTTTGGCTTCTCTCAAGGCTAGCACTCTGCCACTTGAGCCACTTTACCACTTCCAGCTTTTTCTATTTATGTGGTACCAAGGAATCGAACCTGGGTCTTCGTGCATACTAGGCAAGCACTCTTACCACTACGCCAAACTCCTGGCTAACTATCATTTATATTCTGCCAGATTAAAAAAAAGTACACTGGGGCCGGGAGTTTGGCCTAGTGGTTAAAGTGCTTGCCTAGCATGCACGAAGACCCAGGTTAGATTCCTCGGCACCACATATAGGAAAAAAAAAAAAGCCGGAAGTGGTGCTGAGGCTCAAGTAGTAGAGCTCTAGCCTTGAGAAAGTCCAAGGACAGTGCTCAGGCCCTGAGCTCAAGCCCAGGACTGGCAAAAAAAAAAAAAAAAAAAAGTACACTGATTGTAATACTGGATAGTATAATATACTTGATATAAATATATCACAAATAATGCAATACTTTTTCCTCACAGTGGTAAAATTCTGTTATTTGATTGATTGATGACACATTTGCTTATTAAATTTCAAATAGGATTCCTTGCTAACATTGAAGCGGAGAGACCTGCTGCATTGTATTCTTTATCATCTTCATTGGAAAGAACACCCACCAAAGTGACAACAGCCCAGAAAGTTACCTTCTGTTCTCACGGCAATTCTGCTTTCCAGCCAATAGCATCGAGCTGCAAAATTGTGCCACAAAGCCAGGTTCCTAATCCTGAGTCACCTGGGAAATCTTTCCAACCCATCACTATGAGCTGTAAGATTGTTTCAGGTATGTAGAAGATGTGTTGAAGAAGATGTGTGTAAAGTTAGCTGCATGTTAGAATTGTTGGAATGTTGGGCCAGTGATGTGATTAAGTTGTAGGGTACCCACCCAGCATCACAAGGCCCTGAGTTCAATCCTAGTACCTTGTAAAAACCAAAATCAAACCATTGTTGGAATTCTAAGCAGAGGTTTTGTTTTTGTGACATTTCCCTCCACCCATCACCATCCCTTACCTCATTACCCCTTCTTAAAATCATTTCAACATGTCTTATTGTTCTTTTTTTTTTTTTTTTTTTGCCAGTCCTGGGCTTGAGCTCAGGGCCTGAGCACTGTCCTTGGACTTTCTCAAGGCTAGAGCTCTACCACTTGAGCCTCAACACCACTTCTGGCTTTTTTCTATGTATGTGGTACCAAGGAATCGAACCCTGGTCTTTGTGCATGCTAGGCAAGCACTTTAACCACTAGGCCAAACTCCTGGCCCTTATTGTTCTCTTTTTATACATAAGTAATGTAGATTTTTTTGTTTCGTTTTTCTGACACCAGGACTCAAACTTGGCAACATTTAGGCAGAGGGAGCACTTCTATGCAACTCTTAAGTAAAGGAGGAAAACAGGAATCTTGCTGCTCAGTGGACAACTATGTAGAAATTTATCTAAGTCTTTGAAATTAAGGAAAAATCAAGAACCCAGTTTTACCTACCAAATAGGATTTTGTAATACACAGATGATAAACTTCAGTGGACAGTTGAAGGCGTTTAGCTATAGCTGAGTAACCTTTGAGAATGTTTTGTGGGAATATGAATCTTTATATATTGTGCCTGTAACATA
This sequence comes from Megascapheus bottae, assembly GCF_031878675.1. Taxonomy (NCBI): domain Eukaryota; kingdom Metazoa; phylum Chordata; class Mammalia; order Rodentia; family Geomyidae; genus Megascapheus; species Megascapheus bottae. Next base: position 42,859,076 of record NC_143509.1, read on the forward strand.
ATACAGCAACAGGGTTTGGTGCATTTTGCATTTTTTCTGTTAAGTTCCTCAATGAGGTTATTCACTTACTAATCTCTTGTTAATTTTAGTATCTTTGTGAATAGTTAGTATTATAATGACCTGCCTATTACATTTACAAGTCTATCATGGCAGTTTATGTAGTACTATGCTTTGTTATACAAAGCACTGTTCTTCAAACTTGAAGGTTCATTCTAGGAGATCTAGTTAAATGAAGGGTTTTGTTGTTGTTTTGTTTTTTGTATTTTTTTGTATTTTTTTTGTTTGTTTTTATTTGTTTTCATCAGTCTTGGGGCTTGAATTGGGCACTGTCCTTAAGCTTTCTCAAGGTTAGCACTCTACCCCTTGAGCTTCAGCACCACTGCTGGCTTTTTCTCTGTGTGTAGTACCAATGACTAGAACCGAACCGTGGACTTTGTGCATGCTAGGTAAACACTCTACCACTAGGCCACACCTCTGGCCCATAAAACTTTTTTTTTTTTTTTTTTTTTGCCAGTCATAGGGTTTGAACTCAGGGTCTGGGCACTGTCCTTGGGCTTCTTTTTGTTTGTTTCCTCAAAGCTAGCATTCTACCACTTGAGCCACAGTCTTTTCTGTTTCTGTGGTACAGAGGAATCAAAGCCAGGTCTTCATGCGCGTTAGGCAAGCACTCTACCACTAAGCCACATTCTGAGCCCCTAAAATGCAGGCTTATATTCTGTAGTAGGCCTGGAGTGGACCTGAAAATCTATTTCTTGTTAGTGCCCAGTGATGTTGATGCTCTGGATCCAGGAATCAGGTGCAAAGTGAGGCATGCTACTCTATAGAAACAAGCCATGCTGCTCCTGCTGCTCCTGCTACTCCTGTTCCTGCTGCTCTTGCTTCATGCCCAAAGCATACAGTTCTACCCTCTCTTTCTCATTTTTCACCTTTATTATTGGTGTCTCGTCTCCTTCTCCCCCCTCCCTCCAGGTCCTGGGGCTTGAAATCAGGGCCTTGGTTCTGTCCTGTAGCTTTTTTCTACCACTTTGACCAATTGCGCCACTTCTGGTTTTCTGGTGGTCAATTGGAGATAAGAGTCTCATGGACTTTCCTGTCCAGTCTGGCTTGAAACCATGATCTTCATATCTCAACCTCCTGAATAGCTAGGATTTACAGGTGTGAACTACTGGCACCCAGCATTAAATGAGTAGAATATATGAATTTTGTCTGTTTTCTCTTTTTAATTAACAAAGGTTCTCCAATATCAACTCCAAGTCCATCACCACTGCCTCGAACCCCAACCTCCACTCCAGTCCATGTGAAGCAAGGCACGACCACCTCTGTTACAAGTAACCCTTACGTTATCATGGATAAACCAGGGCAGGTTATTGGGGCCCCTGCTACTAGTACAGGTGTGTATTTGATCAGTATTTGTGCAGTCCAGAGAATTTGATGTTTTATTAAGGTGAAATCTGAGCATAACTTTGTAGTTGTATAATAGGAGAATGCAGGAGGAGAATGAAATCTCCATCTGTAAATAAGATTATGTAGAGAGTAATGTTGAGAGCTGGAAGCATGTCTAAAGTGGTTGTATGGTGCTTGCCTAGCAAAATGCAAGGCTGAGTTCAAACCCTCTACCACCACAAAACAAAAATAAACTTACAAAATTAAGTAGTGTTTCTTTGAGGGAAAAATTGGTCTTTACAAAAATTATAACATAAATTTTAGGAATTAAAATGCCATAATTCATTTTCTTCTAAAGAAATAGTTTTCAGGGGCTGGGAATGTGGGTTAGTGGTAGAATGCTTGCCTAGCATGTATGAAACTCTGAGTATGATTCCTCAGTACTGCATAAACAGAAAAGGCTGGAAGTGGTGCTGTGTCTCAAGTGGGAGAGTGCTAGCCTTAAGCAAAAGAAGCTCAGGCCCAGAGTTTAATAAGCTCTAGGACTGGCAACCAAAAAAAGAGAAATGGTTAAGTGTTTTGTTTTTATTTTCTTCATTTATAAATACACGTCTTATTTTTGGGCCTGCAAATAATGTGGTTAACCAACTTCTAAGTTAAGCTTTTAATATAGGAATAGTATTGTGAGCCATGCACATTTCTCCCAAATCACACAAAAATACTTACCTTTAAAATATATTTTGCTAGTGGTAGGAAAGTAGGAACCTACTATTATAAAAAGAGAGTCCTTAGCTGGGCGCTGGTGGCCCATGCCTGTAATCCTAGCTACTCAGGAGGCTGAGATCTGAGGATCACAGTTCAAAGCCAGCCTGGGCACAGAAATCTCTGAGACTCTTATTTCCAATTTAACCACCAGAAAAACAGAAGTGGCACTGCAGCGTAAGTGGTAGGCCAGTAGCCTTAAGCTGAAGAGCTCAGGGGCAGCACCCAGGCCGAGTTAAAGCCCCATGACCACCAACCCCCCCAAAAAAATAAGAGAGAGGGTGGGGGGATCCTAGTAAGAACACTAACAAGTCTCCTATGTAATCTTTGTCTTCACAGTCCTGTACAACTACATAGTGCTTTTTAGGGTTGTTTATATGCTTTAACTTATTTTATTTCCACAAATAATGTAATTTACCCCATCATTTAACCCACATGTAATACATTTTCATAAATGTTGTCTTCCCTGATTAAGAGAAATAGTGGAAAGAAAAAAAAATTAGATGGTTCCTTCCTTCCTTCCTTCTTTCCTCCCTCTTTTTTTGCATTACAAGGGATTGAACTCAGGGAGGTCATTGTGTTTGCTAGGTAGGTGCTCTGCTTGAGCTAGCTATACCTTCCCCTCAACAGACCTCTTTTTAACTTGTTCAAAATATGTTTTCAGAGTAAGTGTTTTTGTTGTTGTTGTTGTTGTTTGTGTGTTTGTTTAATTTTAAAGCTAAGTACTTTAACTGGTTTTTGTGAACACCTTTAAAAAGTACTGCTTTCAGCCTTGAGAAAGTCCAAGGACAGTGCTCAGGCCCTGAGCTCAAGCCCAGGACTGGCAAAAAAAAAAAAAAAAAAAAAGTACTGCTTTCTGGGCCAGGAGTTTTGCCTAGTGGTGAGCGCTTGCCTAGCATGCATGAAGACCCAGGTTCAATTCCTCAGTACCACATACATAGAAAAAACTGGAAGTGGTGCTGTGGCTCAAGTGGTAGAGTGCTAGCCTTGAGGAAAGCCCAAGGACAGTGTTCAGGCCCTGAGTTCAAGCCCTAGGAGTGGCCAAAAAAAAAAAAGTATTGCTTTCTGGGTTTCCCTAATAGCCCTTTGAATATGTTTAAGGATAGAACCCTACCACTTGAGCCTCTCAGCATTACTTCCAGCTTTTTTCTATGTATGTGGTACCAAGGAATCAAACCCAGGTCTTTGTGCATGCTAGGCAAGCACACTACCACTAGGCCAAAATCCTAGCCCCAATAATTAAATAAATCTTGATTTACTGTTACTATTGATAAAATAAATCAGTGTAATCACACTCTAAAATTTGTGTAGATAAAGTAAAATTTTCACATGGGCATCTAACATAGCAAAACTATTATAAAAACTAAATTCACTTATGTGCATTTTGGCTCAATACCATTATGCTATATTATTTCTTACTACATTAAGGAATAGTGTATATAATTTATATCATTTTTCTTTTGTATGTGTGTGTATGTGTGCTTACTAGCTTCTTATCCAATCTCAGGCTGAACATGTGAGCAGTTTTATAGAGATAAAAACCACAAAAATGCCTTTTCTTTTTGTTTCAGGGTTGAAAACCCCTTAAATAACAAGTAGTGGAGTTGAGTACCAGAGTCTCACACTTGTAATCCTAGCTACTTGGGAGGCTAAGATCATGATTCAAATCTAGCCTGGGTAGGAAAGTCCATGAGACTTTTTATCTTCAATAAACTACTCAGAAAAAGCCAGAAGTACTGCTATGGCTCAAGCTGTAGAGCACCAGCTTTGAGCAAAAAAAGCTAAGGGATAGTACCTAGGCCCTGGGTTCAAGTCCCAGTACTGGCATAAAAAAGGAAGGAAAGAAGGAAGGAAGGAGTGGCAGAGAGAGGAGGACAGTAGAAAATATTCAAATGATATAAATTTTACTTTGTTTACACTTAATTCTGCCTTGCTTATCAGGAAGTCCTGCAAACAAGCTCTCCACAACTTCTCAGGTCTCTCAAGGAACAGCTTCCCCTATTCCAAAAATTCATGGAAGTAGTTTTATAACATCTACTGTCAAGGTAAGACCCTTACTCCATTTCTGTGTTTTGCTGGTTTCTAAAAAGATTGTTCGGAGGGCTGGGAGTTTGGCCTAGTGGTTAAAGTGCTTGCCTAGCATGCATGAAGACCCGGGTTTGATTCCTCGGTACCACATACATAGAAAAAAGCCGGAAATGGTGCTGAGGCTCAAGGGCTAGAGCTCTAGCCTTGAGAAAGTCCAAGGACAGTGCTCAGGCCCTGAGCTCAAGCCCACGACTGGCAAAAAAAAAAGATTGTTCGGAGTGTTGGCAAGAGTATGTGAGTTGATGATGCAGATTTCATCTTCAGCATTGGAAAGTAGTATCTTGAGGAGCATCTACTCCTGACTACCCCTACTTCACTTTGCCTTTTCTAAGTGTCAACAATGCTTGTTAGTGCTTCTATCGGATGATCATCATATCAACTTGGAAACTTAGTATAGTGAGAAGGTGACCTTATTTATTTATGTTTCAGAGGTACCAACTTCATTAGAAATACTTTTTTTCTTTTTTGCCAGTCCTGGAGCTTGAACTCAGGTCCTGGTCACTGTCCTTGAAATCTCAAGGCAAGCACTCTACCACTTGAGCCACAGTATGACTTCTGTTTTTTTCTGTGTATGTGGTACCCAGGAATCCAACCCAGGGCTTCATGCATACTAGGTAAACACTACCAGTAGGCCAAACTCCCGGCCCTAGAAATATTTCTTTATAAAATGTTTTATATTATGCCTCATGTTTCCTATATTTGTACACCCAAGTAAAAATATATTTCCATGTTAACCCTTTAATTACTTACACATTCATATTGCTAGTATTGGAGCTTGAACTCAGGGCTTCATGCCCAGTTTGCTTCTTTGCTTATGGCTGGCACACTACTACTTGAGCTATACCTGTAGCCTTATATTTTGCTGGATAATTGGAGTTGGAGTTTCAAACTTTTCTGCTCCTGGGATGGCTTTGACCTGTAGTCCTCCAAGTCTCGGGCTCCTTAATAGGTAGGACTACTGGCATGAGCTACCATACCACCTTAATAATAATTCTTTTATGCTGATGCCGGCCAATTTTGCTTTACTGCTTTGAGCCACAGCTCAACTTCTGGTTTTCTCTGGTGGTTAATTGGTGATAAGAGTCTCACAGACTTTCTGGCCTGGGCTGGTTTTGAACCATGATCCTTAAATCTAAGCCTCCTGAGTAGCTAGGATTACAGGCCTGAGCCACCAGCCCCTGGCAAAATAATTCTTACCTATAGGCTGGCACCAAAATTTAAAAAAAAATTAGTTCTTCAAAAATTGAAACTCTAGCTGCTGGTAATGGTACCTGCCTATAATCTACTGCCTACTCAGGATGCTTTGGTAAAGTTCAAAGCCAGCCCAGGCAAGAAAGTGGTTAGACTCTTTTTTTTTTTTTTTTTTTTTTTTTTTTGCCAGTCCTGGGCTTGAGCTCAGGGCCTGAGCACTGTCCTTGGACTTTCTCAAGGCTAGCACTCTACCACTTGATCCTCAGCACCACTTCTGGCTTTTTTCTATGTATGTGGTACCAAGGAATTGAGCCCGGGTCTTCATGCATGCTAGGCAAGCACTTTAGTGGTTAGACTCTTATCTCCAGTTAATCACTCAAAGGTTGGAAGAAGAATTATGGATCAAGTAGTAGAATACTAGTCCTGAACAAAAAAAAAAGCTAAGGGATCTGACTTGTGTAACTGTAATCCATCTCTCTGTATATCACTTTTATACAGTTAAAAAGGTGCTGGTGGCTCATTCCTATAATTCTAGCTACTCAGTGGCTACGATCTGAGGATCACGGTTCAAAGCCAGCCCAGGCATGAGAGTCTGTGAGACTCTTACCTCCAATTAACCACCAGAAGAACAAAAGTGGCACTATGGCTCAGAATGGTAGAGCACTAGCCTTGAGCTGAAGAGCTCAGGTACAGTACTCAAGCCCCCCACAACCAACAAAACAAGACAAACTCAGGGACAGTGTCCAGGCCTGAGTTCAAGCCTCAGGACTAGTTTAATCCCTCTCCCCGCCCTCCCCCCCCCCCCAGCACACACACACACCCTAGAAAAAGGAACTTTGAATATTGATTTAATTAATTCAGATGAGATTGCCAGATGCTTGCCATTTGGCAAAGATACTTTTCCCTGGTATTTGGTTCATTATGTATCTTTCTTGTTATGAGTACCATCAATTAGATAATAAACTCTGAGAAACCCTGAGAATACAGTTTTTTCCTCTTACACAACTATTGCTAATCACAGCATTTCTTATTTAGATGCTGTATGGTTTTGACCTTGATTAGGTTCCTGACCCAAAGTGAAGTTTTCCTGTATAAATGCAGCATACAAATACTATTATGACTGAATTACAGTAATTTCCTTGAAGCTTTTACCTTTGTAGTTTTGTTTATTTTTGTCGTTCTGGGACTTGAACTCAGGGCCTGGGTGTTGTCCCTAAGCTATTCAGCTCAAGGCTACCACCCTGCCCCTTGAGCCACAGTGCCACTTCCAGTTTCTGGTGGTTAATTGGAGATAGTGCCCAGGTTCAGATCTCAGCCTCCTGAGTAGCTTGGATTATAAGCATTAGCCACCAAGCCTGGCCTCTTTGCAGTTTAGATTTGCTTCTTAAATACTTGATGATCTTTTAATTCCATGCCCCCAAAATGTTCTTGACTTTGTTTCTTACTCTTAAATTTAATTATGGCATATTGCCTCTGAGATTTGCATTTTATCTTTGTAAACTAGAAGCATACAAACTATAATGGTTTGTTTATAATTTAAGTAGTTGTACAAAGGGATTTCAGTTAACAGTTTCTCAGTATAATGCATCTTGGTCAACATCACTCTTTTCTTTTCTTTTCTTTTCTTTTCTTGTTGTTGGTCATGGGGCTTGAACTCTGGGCCTGGGCACTATCCCTGAGCTCTTCAGCTCAAGGCTACCACCCTACCTGGAGCCAAGTTCCACTTCCGTTTTTTTCCTAGTAGTTAATTAGAGGTAAGAAACTTAGACTTTAGTGCCGGACTAGCTTTGAACCTCGATCCTCAGAGCTCAGGCTCCTGAGTAGCTAGGATTACAAGCCTGAGCCACCATGCTCAGCTGACATCACTCCTTTCATCTATATAGTGGATTTGAATTGATCTTGTCTTTACATATACTGATTTAAGTTTTTTGTGATAGGATTATAAGTAGACTATATGAAATCACCGATTTTAACCAGATTGACTATACAGTTATGCTTTTACTTATACAGCAGGAAGATTCTTTGTTTGCATCAATGCCACCTCTTTGCCCAATTGGTAGTCACCCTAAAGTTCAAAGCCCTAAACCTATAACTGGAGGACTTGGAGCTTTTACAAAAGTGAGTATGTATTTTATAGTCCCACAAGTCCATGTGGTCCTGTTAATAATCCTTCCTACTTCCCCCTCCTCTTCTTTTTTCTTCTTTTCTTCACTGGGGCTTGAACTCAGGACCTGGAGCTCTTATTTGGCTCTTTGCTCCAGGTTGGTGTTCTACCATTTGAGTTACACCTCTTGTTTAATATACTCTAACACCTCTACTTCTGGAATTTTGGTGGGTAAATGGAGATAAGATTTTCACGGACTTTTCTGCTAGGAGCGGCTTTGAACCTTGATCTCACTTAGCCTTCTGAGTTGTTAAGATTACAGGCATGAGCCAGGTGCTGGTGGCCTATAATCCTAGCTACTCAGGAGGCTGAGATCTGAGGCTGTCAGTTCAAAGCCAGCCCAGGCAGAAGAATCTGTGAGACTTACCTCCAATTAACCACCAGAAAACCAGAAGTGGTGCTGTGGCTCAGAGATAGAGCACTAGCTTTGAGCTGAAGAGCTCAGGGACAGTGCCCAGGACCAGAGTTCAAACCACATGACCTACTAGCACCTGTCTCAACTCAAATCATTCACTATAGTGAGACATGCTTCATTTACTTTGTAATGACTGCTGTCTTAGAGTCCAGAGAGCACAGCTATGTCTTGTTTCTTTCTGCTTCTGTTTTGCCATCAATCTCTCAAGTGACAGTAGCATAGAGTCCAGCCCAGATGTTGTGTTTGGTCTCTTTTTTTAGCTGTTAAGGCTGTGGAGTAATTTTTTATTTATTTATTTTTTTTTGCCAGCCTTGAACTCAAGGCCTTGCTACTGTCCCTGAGGTTCTTCTTTTGCTCAAGGCTAGCACTCTACCACTTGATCCATGTTTATATGGTACTGAGGAATCAAACCCAGGGCTTCACATGTGCTGGCAAGCACTCTACCACTGAGCCACATTCCCTGCCCCTATGGAGTTCTCCTCCTCCTCCTCCTATTCCTCCTCTTCCTCCTCCTCCTCCTCCTCCTCCTCCTTCTTCTTCTCATTACTATTGCTAAGTCATTATTATTGTTGTTATTTTTTATTTATTTATTTTTTTCTAGGCTTGGGCTCAGGGTCTGAGCATTGTCCTTGGAATTTCTCAAGGCTAGCACTCTACCACTTGAGCCTCAGCACCACTTCCGGCTTTTTTCTATGTATGTGGTACCAAGGAATCGAACCCAGATATTCGTGCATGCTAGGCAAGCACTCTACCATTAGGCCAAACTCCCAGCCCTGTTGTTGTTATTATTGCCAGTCCTGGGGCTTGAATTCAGAGCCTGAGCACTGTCCTTGGGTTTTCTCAAGGCTAGAGCTCTACCACTTGAGCCACAGTACCACTTGTGGCTTTTTCTATGTATGTGGTACTGAGGAATCGAACCAAGGCATACTAAGCCAAACTCCCAGCTCCTGTGGAATCATTGTTTATACACCAATTTTATTAATTTATTAATTGTTGTAAGTAATAGGCTCGGATACTAGTAATTTTTTTCTATTATAGAGTACTTATTCAGTGTTTATTGTCATGTTTATTGCAAGGTGATCATCAAACAGGAACCTGGGGAAGCCTCTCACGTGCCCACCACAGGAACTGTCAGCCAGTCACCGCTCCCTCAATATGTGACCGTGAAAGGAGGTCATATGATAGCTGTGTCCCCTCAAAAACAGGTTATAAGTACTGGAGAAGGAACTACCCAGTCACCGAAGATTCAGCCTTCCAAGGTTTGTCTTGGGTCGGGATATAGGAAGGTCACCGTATAAATGAATTTTGTTTGTCTCAATAGCCAGCATGTACTAAACAGATTCAGGATGCAGAGTTGCAGATTCCATCCAGGTCTGTGGGTGACAGCCCATTTAGAACATTACCTGACAGCCAGCCAGGTAATGTTAAAACTCTGTGGTCCAACAGTTTCCCCAGGAGGAAAGCATGTACGAAGGTCAGGGTGGAAGCATGCTTAGAGGAGGTGTTATGGATGGAATTCATGTGTCTTAGCTAGATTTTTACCAGTGATTGGTGGTGTACAGTGTATCATAACCAATTTGATGATTTATTAATCACAAAATAACAATACACAAAAACAAAACAAAAAAAACCCTCTGTGGTCCAAGCCGTGTGCGATGGCTCACACTTGTAATCCTAGTTATTCAGGACTGAGCCCTGGCACTAAAGACCGTGAGACTCTTATCTCCAATTAACCACTACAAAACCAGAAGTGGCACTGAGGCTCAAAGAGATAGGGTGATAGCCTTGAGCTTGTCCCTGAGGACAGTGCCCAGGCTCAGAGTTCAAGTCCCATGACCAACAAAAATAAAACCAAAACAAAACTCTATGGTCCTTAGCATCCCAACTACAGGGACTGTCCAGGAATACTACAAGAGGCAAATGGATGTTGTGTCTCCTCTCTGCTAATGAATGACCAACTTCAGGGACACATCTTTCCACCAGATTCCAATCTAAGATGGGGATACTATTTCACTTTTTTCTAAGCTGTGTTTGATGAATAATTAATTCCTAGCTCTTCGGAGAGTTTATTTTCCTTATAGTTTGGAGCTATTGGAAGAGCTAATGTATTGGGAGATTGATAATGTACTTCATTATCTATTAACTATTATTTCAGTGTTTTTGTATTTATCCATAACCTATAATTTTCCCACCACCCTGGAAGGTGGCATTTTCACCCTCATTTTATGAATAAGAAAACTGGCTCTGAAAGGTAGCTTCCTTAGCTTAATAAATAACAGGGTCTTTAATCCAGGTCTGCCTGCTCTAGACTTCTAATTCTAGAAGTAATGTGAATTTGTGATCCATTGTCTCTAACCTAAGCATGCTTTTAGAACATCCAGAGTTAAAATAGCTCAGCATTTTGGCATTTGCAATCTAAATTTATTAAGAATATTTTGTGTACTTTCTTTGAACTTGGAAGCCAGCCTATGAATGATTTTTTTTTCTTTTTGCACTGATTCAGATATCTTTGCTTTTATTATTTTTTTTTTTTGTAATTAGTAAAAGGGTTACATGATATTTGCCAGATAGAAGGTGCATTAATTCACATACATTGATACCCTTTCACATGTTTTGGTACCCATTTCCCTCCCCCCCTCACACCACCCACCTGAATGATTTTTTTTTTTTAGAAGAATACTCTAAGCTTGGGCCGGGAGTTTGGCCTAGTGGTTAAAGTGCTTGCCTAGCATGCACGAAGACCCGGGTTCGATTCCTCGGTACCACATACATAGAAAAAAGCCGGAAGTGGTGCTGAGGCTCAAGTGGTAGAGCTCTAGCCTTGAGAAAGTCCAAGGACAGTGCTCAGGCCCTGAGCTCAAGCCCAGGACTGGCAAAAAAAAAAAAAAGAATACTCTAAGCTAGAAAAATTTTTAATTTGGGTTTGTTTAGATAGCTGGATAAGGATTGATATAAAAAAGTCTTAGCATTTAAAGCTAGTTCTAAAATCTGCAAAAATTTTCTGCTCAGTCCCATCTGCTTCTGTAAAAAGTACTAAAGGCAGATATAGTAACATGTCTGTAATTCTAGCACTTGGGAGGCTGAGGCAGGAGAATTGTGAGTTGTAGCCCAAATGGGTTATGGTGTAAGACCTTGTCTCCATAAATAACAATGATAAAAATAAAAGTATTGTACTTTTCTGTGTTCCTATGGAAACTACTTGCATATTTGTTTTCTATGGATTTGTATTCACTTTTCCAACATGCTATAAAGAGTGTCCTTGCTGCCGAGCAAGCATTTGTAGCTTGTGCAATGGCAGCAAGGGCCAGAAGCTTAGTGTTGGGACCTGTTTTGAAAGTAAAGTATCTTGAAATAATGAAAAAAAAAATAAAGGCATTGATTGATAGCTAGGGTCTGAATCTTCTCTAGGGCCATGATAATCTGGATATTTAATTGCTCCCCTGATGGTTGATTTTCATAGAATTTGGGGTATCAAATCGAACAGTATCAAATTGAACTTTGGGTTTTTTTCCTTCCTTCCTTCCTTCCTTCCTTCCTTCCTTCCTTCCTTCCTTCCTTCCTTTTGCCATTCCTGGGGCTTGAACTCAGGGCCTGAGTACTGTCCTTTGAGCCACAGCACCACTTTCAGCTTTTCTTTTTACACATGTGGTACTGAAGAGTTGAACCCAGGTCTTTGTGCATGATAGGCACTCTACCACTAGGCCCTACTCTCAGCCCCTGATCTTTGGGTTTCTATGGCCAAAAATTACACATCCCCACTTGTATCACAGTAATACCTCATGTTGTTTTAGCCTTGGGGATAAGCATTCTCTCTCAGTCCCTTAGTAAATCTGTTGTCATCTGAACTTCCTATTCAGATTGTCTTAATCTATTTTACTTCATATAGAGATATGTGGTGTTACTGACTCAGGGTTTGACTCAGTCTGATTTTGCTGTTAAAGATAAGACCTGAGATAGGTTAGTTTCCACTTTTTACCACTGCATTTTGCCAGTCCATTTATCCCTAGTGCTGACTGTCTCGTCCAATTGATACCTGCTTAATGGCACTATAGGACTAAGATAAAACAAGTGGATTGATGGCAATACAGGCTCTCTCTGGCTACTGCAGAAGTTCATTCCTAGAGGGCTGGGAGTTTGGCCTAGTGGTAGAGTGCTTGCTTGGCATACACAAAGACCCAAGTTCAATTTCTTAGTACCACATACATACATAAAAAACAAAAGCCAGAAGTGGTACTGTAGCTCAAGTGGTAGAGTTCTAGCCTTGAGAAAGCCCAGTGTTCAGGCCCTGAGTTCAAGGCCCATGACTGGCCAAAAAAAAAAAAAATCATTCCTAGAAACCACATGAAAACTAGAGGGTGGAAAAATTGGTAGTTTTCCTTCCATTCAGTGTTGGCCCAGTAGAAACATAGCTTTTTTAAAAAAATTAAAAAGAAAGAGGAACCCTACTGCACTGCTAGTGGGAATGCAAACTAGTACAGCTAGGCAATTAGAGGAAGGCAATTTAGAGGTTTCTCAAAAAACTAAAGATAGACCTTTCCTATGACCCAGCCATATCTTTCCTGGGCTTCTGCCCTGAGCATTATAACCTAGGATATGATAAGGACATCTGCTCAGCCTTATTCATCTCTGCACTGTTCACAATAGCCAAGCAATGGAAACAACTCAGATGCCCCACTACAGATCAATGGATACAAAAATGTGGTACATATATACAATGGAATTCTACATAGCCAACAGACAAGATAAATAATGGCATTTGCTGGGAAGTGTATGAAACTAGAGCAAATCATATTGAGCGAGATAAGTCAAGACCAAAGGAACAAAAGGCAAATGGTCTCCTTGATAGGTGAATATTAGATCCAAACAGTACAAGAGTGATGACTCAATATTTGGGTACCCAAGGTTATGGACATGGTCTTGGAGGTATAAACATTAATTATGTTCCAAAATCTGTGTGCCAGTGATTGCATATAGAGATTCCCTTCTTGAATACTTGTTTGTTAAACATGACATTTGAAATATAATGTAAAAATCAGTGTTAATAAAATCTTTCAAAAAAAATAAAAAGGAAACTTACCTTTATAACAAAAAGGGAAGTCATAAAATGAGTGAGCCATAAATTAATTGGTTGTAGACCTCATTAATTACTCATTACTTTTGACTTGGGCAGGTTACTTAACCTCTCTGAACCCTTGCCCCCCCCCCCCCACTTCTCCTCTCCTTCCCCCTACCCCTCCCTGCCAGTCTTGGGGCTTGATGAACTCAAGACCTAGGTGCTATCTCTTAGTTTCTTTTTGCTCAAGACTAGTACTCTACTACATGAGCCACAGTGGCACTTCTGGTTTTTCTGTTTATATGGTGCTGAAGAATTAACCCCAGAGCTTCAAGCATGCTAGACAAGTACGCCTAGGGAAATTTCTCCACCAATCTAGTTGTTTTGTTGTTTTTTTTTGTTGTTTTTTTTTTTTTTTTCTGGGAGGGGTTGTTTGTTTTTGTTTTGCCAGTCCTGGGGCTTGAACTCAGGGCCTGAGCACTGTCTTTGAGCTTTCCTTAAGGCTATTGCTCTACCACTTGAGCCAGAGTACCATTTCAGGCTTTTTCTGTACATGTGGTATAAGGGAATCAGCTTCATGTGTGCTAGGCAAGCATTCTTACCACTTCTCTGTGTAGGAGTTCTAGAGCTGAAGAGAAGAAATAGTTACAGGTAAGGATAATGGAGATGTTATGAAAAGATGATACTTAGCTAGGTGTGGTAGTTCACATCTATAATCGTAGTCAGAAGACTGAGATCTGAGGATCATGTGTGAAATCAGTCCAGGACTAAAAATCCTTGAGATGCTTTAAAATCTCCAACAAAAAAGCCAAACCCAGAGGTATGATCCAAGTGATAGGGCCCCAGCAGTGAGTTGAGCAAGAGTGCCAAGTCCTGAAATCAAATTCTAGTACTTGTGCATGGGCTCACGCACACGTGCACACATACACACACACACACACACAGGAGTTTGTTTTCCTAAGTGAAGATACTTATTACTAAGTTTTAAATTCTTGAAATGTTAATGATAGTGAAATGTTTACGGTTTTACAGTAGTATACCAAATATACTATTAATTAGCCATTTGAAAATGTTGGAAACACTGGAAGATGCTTACAATACTTTGGATAATAATCATAATGTGTTCAAGAATACTCTATATGGGGCTGGGAGTTTGGCCTAGTGGTAGTGTGCGTGCCTAGCATGCATGAAGACCTGGGTTCAATTCCTTGGTACCACATAGATAGAAAAAGCCAGAAATGGTGCTGTGGTTCAAGTGGTAGGGCTCTAACCTTGAGAAAGCCCAAGAGCAGTGCTCAGGCCCTGAGTTTAAGGCCAAAGACTGGCAAAAAAGAATACTCTATATGAATAGCTATTGAATAGGCAATGTGAAATGAGTCTGGGGATAGGGACCAGATAGGATAGTGGTGACTGATCAAGAAGCACTGGACAATTATAAATGTTAAATTATAACTGCATTGTACAACCTTTAGAAGTTTGGGTGTGAGGGGAGGAGGGACTTTACACATAATTCTAGATCTTGGAAGTTGATGGCCACCTGGGATACATAGTAAAATCTTGCATTAAGTCTTAAGTATTTACTTGGTCAGTGTCAGGGTATTTTTTTTCCAGGTTTCCTTGTTATTTTTTTATGTGGGTACTAGGGCTTGAACTTAGGGCTTTGAGCTAAAATTTTCTGCTCACAGGCAGTATTCTACTATTTGAGCCACATCTCTCTATTTCTAGCTTTTTGCTGGTTAATTGGCAATAAGAATTCCCTCTTTGCCCAGCTGGCTTTAAACCACGATCCTTGGATCTCAGCATCTAGAGTGGTGATGATTACAGGCATGAGCTTCTATCATGAGGCAAGTTTCATTGTTGTTGAAGATAATTATAAACAAAATAAGGCTTTATTATTGTCTTCAAGTATGATTTTTTTTTTTTTGGTCAATCCTGGAGCTTGAATTCAGGGATTAGGCACTGTCCCTGGGCTTTCTCAAGGCTAGGGCTCTTCCCCTTGACCCACAGCACCACTTCCAGCCTTTTCTGTGTATGTTCAAGGAATTGAACCTAGGCCTTTGTGCAAGGTAGTCAAGCACTCTACCACTAGGCCAAACTGTGATTCTTTTTGCTTTCAAGTTGAAATTCTGAGTTCTCATTTATATTGGTGAAAGATTTGGGGGTAGGGCTAGTTGGAAGGCTGGTTCTTTTTTTAAAATAGTATTGGGGTTTGAATTAAAGACTTTGTACTTACTGGTAGCAGGTACTCTGCCACTTGAATCATTTCTACATCTCTTTTTGCTTTCATTACTTTGCAGATAGTTTCTCACATTTATGCTTAGGCTATCCTGTCCTGCCATTCTTCTATTTATGATTCTTGTAGTTAACAATGACAAGTGTGTACCACAGCCAGCTATATTGTTTAAGGTAGTGAAAACCCAGAACTCATTACTCAAAAGTTCTGAAAAGTATCTGCGTTTATGCCAACAGTGCTTAAGATATTAATATTGTAATATCCAAAATGTAGAGACTATTGTTTCACATCTCTCCTTAGCTTTGCTTAACACCTGAATTAGACTCTAAGTGTTCTTTCCAGGCCTTTGCCTGGTACTTTGTTTCAGAGCTCTCAGAGGTACTGTGGGAAGCAACTCTGCCAAACTTTTCCTTTGTGTTTTGAACAGGTTGTTGGGGTTCCTGTTGGGTCTGCTTTACCTTCAACAGTAAAGCAGGCTGTGGCAATCAGTGGTAGCCAAATCCTTGTAGCCAAGGCCAGCTCTTCTGTTGCCAAAGCAGTTGGTCCAAAGCAAGTAGTGACCCAAGGAGTCGCCAAAGCCATTGTGAGTGGAGGTGGAGGAACCATCGTTGCTCAGCCAGTGCAGACCTTAACCAAGGCTCAGGTCACTGCCACTGGCCCTCAGAAGAGCGGATCCCAAGGCTCAGGTAACTGATCCTAACTGGAGACCATTTTAGAAGCATCTCTGCCAGAATTTGCTATGCTAATCTTATTTGGTATTTGGTTTAGACTAGGGCGGCCTAATCTGTTATTGCTGTCAGAGTATACAGAAATATTCTCTTTTGGGGGCAGGGAGTTTGGCCTAAGTGGTTCAATTGGTAGAGTGCTAGCCTTGAGAAAGCTCAAGGACATTGCCTAGGCCCTGAGTTAAAGCACCAGAACTGGCAAAAAAAAAAAATTTCTCTTTTGTGGAACATTTCAATAGAAATTTATTAGTAGTTTGCTTTATACTTCATTATAAACATTCTTGGGGCCAGGAGTTTTGCCTAGTGGTAGAATGAAGACCAGGGATCGATTCCTTGGTACCATATAGATAGAAAAAGCTGGAAGTGGTGCTGTGGCTCAAGTGATAGGGTTCTGGCCTTGAGAAAACCCAAGGACAGTGCTCAGACCCTGAGCCCTGAGCCAAGCCCAGGACTGGCAAAAAAAAAAAAAAAAAAGAATAAACCTCATCTGTCTTCATCCCCCGTTGGGTTGTATTTCAGATTTAAATCCTGGTTATGAGCATTTACCACCAACATTCTAACATGCTTGATTTGTTTTTGTTGTTGGTTTGTTTGTTTTTGTCAGTCATGGGGCTTAAACTCTGGGCCTTGGCGCTGTACCTGAGCTTTTCAGTTCAAGGCTACTGCCCTACCACTTGAGCCACAGTGCCACTTTTGGTTTTCTAGTGGCTAATTGGAGATAAGAGTCTTACAGCCTAGAATGGTTTTAAACTGCACTCCTCAGATTTCAGGCTCCTCAGTAGCTAGGGTTACAGGTGTTAGCCACTGTGCCCGGCATTATTTGAGTTTTCTAGCAAAACTTTGAACCATTTGAATATATTTTAGCCCATATTGTGTTGTTTCTTTGATAGCCTGAAAGAAATACCTTAAGATATTGGGTATTTATTTTGAAGGTCTAAAAGAGGCTAAAGAATTGTTACAGTGAGTTGGAGGGGATAGAAATAGTAAATATCCAAAACAGATTTCAAAAGTGGTCAAATGGGCCCAGGAATGTGGCCTAGTGGTAGAGTGCTTGCCTTGCATACATGAAGCCCTGGGTTCAATTTCTTGGTACCATATACACAGAAAAAGTCAGAAGTGGTACTGTCACCCAAGTGGTGGAATGCTATTTATAAAAAAGTTTAAGGGGGGCCAGGAGTTTGGCCTAGTGGTAGAGTGCTTGCCTAGCATGCAGGAAGACCCGGGTTAGATTCCTCAGTACCATATACATAGCAAAAAGCCGGAAATGGTGCTGAGGCTCAAGTGGTAGAGTGCTAGCCTTGAGAAAGTCCAAGGACAGTGCTCAAGCCCTGAGCCCTAGCCCGGGACTGGCAAAAAAAAAAAAAGTTTAAGGATAATGCCCAGGCCCTGAGTTCAAGCTCCAGGACTTGGCAACAAAAAAAGAAGTGGTCAAACCCTGGTGGTGGTCTAGTCCATGTCATGGTATTCAATGTATATCTGTGATATACAAACCTTTAGCTTAATTTTGATTATGTTCTAAAAACTAAGTGCCAGTGATTGTATATAGAGATTCCCTTCTTGAACACTTGTTTGTTAAACATGTCATTTGAAATATGATGTAAAAATCAATGTTAATAATTTTTTTTTTTTTTTTTTTTTTTTTGCCAGTCCTGGGCTTGGGCTCAGGGCCTGAGCACTTCCTTGGACAGTGTCAAGGCTAGCACTCTACCACTTGAGCCTCAGCACCACTTCCGGTTTTTTTCTATGTATGTGGTACGGAGGAATTGAACCCGGGTCTTCGTGCATGCTAGACAAGCACTCAACCACTAGGCCAAACTCCCGGCCCCTAATAAATTCTTTAATTTAAAAAAAAAAAAGGAAAAAAAATAAGTGCATGAAGAAATGGAGCTGTGACTTAAAGTGGTATAGCACTAGCCTTGAATGAAAGATCTCAGGGAAAGCATTCAGGTTCTGTGTTCAAGCCCTCCAACTGACCAAACACACACACACATACACACGCGAGCATACACATATGCACTAGAGCTGGGCATGGTGGAACATATTTATAATCTCAGCACTTGGAAAGCAAAGCCTGAGGATTGGGAGTTCAGGGTTAATCTAGATTACATATTGAGATTGTATCTCCAAAAAGAAACCCCTAAGAACTAGGAGCTCATGACCATAAAGCTTCTTTGGAAGCTGAGATGCAGGGTTTGAAACCAGCCTGGGTGGAAAAGTGTATGAGACACTTAGCCTGCACAAAGCAGGTGTGGCTGATGTGCTAAGATACCACCCTTGAGGGGCCGGGAGTTTGGCCTAGTGGTTAAAGTGCTTGCCTAGCATGCATGAAGACCCGGGTTCGATTCCTCGGTACCACATACATAGAAAAAAGCCGGAAGTGGTGCTGAGGCTCAAGTGGTAGAGCTCTAGCCTTGAGAAAGTCCAAGGACAGTGCTCAGGCCCTGAGCTCAAGCCCAGGACTGGCAAAAAAAAAAAAAAAAAGATACCACCCTTGAGCTAAAAGGCCAAACCAGAATATAAGGCCCTAAGTTTACCCTCCAGTACTAGTACACACAGACACATGACTTTAAAATATATATATATATATATATATATATATATATTTATGATGAGATAGTTTAGGAGAAATTTTCTCTGGAAATCGAATAGCTGAGAAGCTAGAGAATAAATGTAGTTTTGACACTGACAAATTCTTAATAGGAGAGCAAAACCTAATTAGGAATTGGTATTTGGGTATGAGAATGATTCCATAATGTATGTGCCATTTGAGCATTTCTAAGTTCTTAGAAAGTAGGGAAACATTAGAAATCTTGTTTGTTAGAAGTCTTGTTTTAAGTCAGTAAATTTAGTTCCTTTTTTTTTTGTGCCAGTCCTGGGTGTTGAACTCGTGGCCTAGGTGTTATTCCCAAGTTTTTGTACTCAAGGCTAGCACTTTACCACTTAAGCCATAGCTCTTTCAGCTGTTTTAGTGTTTAATTGGAGATGAGAGTTTCATACACTTTTCTGCTCAGGCTGGTTTTAAATCATGATCCTTAGATCTCAACCTCCTGAGTAGCTAGGATTACCACCATGAGTTACCAGTGCCAGGCTGGACATTCTTGCTGGACATTGACTAATAGAACTTTAAATGGGGGTAGTAATTGTATTCATCCATACGTGTTATCATGTCACTGATTATGAAAGTCATGGTATTTTCTGAAGATAAAAAGTTAATAAATACAATGAAGATCTGATGATACAACTTAAGTGCTAATGTATACTTAGTGTGCCAATGTCTAGTAATGGTAATAACACCTATGACATACAGGTGTAAACTAGAATTGTTCTTAGCAAAACTGACTCAACGATTAGCCTACTTATGTGCAAGATAAATTACTTTGTAGGATTGTTCTGGTATGGAAGATATTTTTTAATTAGCAAGCTATTTAAAAAGCACCTGGGAACAACCTAAGTTGTTTTAAATAAGTGTTTTACTCTATGTTTTAATTTTAGAATGTTGCTGATAGGTCTAGTTATCTAACAGGCTTTCTTCTTCCTCCTCCCTCCACCATTTTAGTGATGGCAACACTGCAGCTACCAGCCACAAATTTGGCCAACTTGGCAAATTTACCTCCAGGCACTAAACTCTACCTTACCACGAACAGCAAGAACCCTTCAGGAAAAGGAAAACTGCTATTGATTCCCCAAGGAGCCATCCTTCGAGCAACCAACAATGCTAGTTAGTCCATCATTAAATCCTTTGGGCCTTGGGTCTCTAGGCGTGTTCATCTGTGGCTGAAGGGAAGTCCTTAACTGCCCTAGGAACTATTCCTATCATTCTTTTTGGTGATATAATTGCTTTTTCCCAGGAAGATTTGCCCAGAGTAAGTCCCTGGTAGCTCATTCCTATAGTCCTGTCTACTCAAGAGGTTGAGATTGTAGAATCACTGTTTGAAACCAGCCTAGGCAGGGAAGTCCATGATTCGCTTATCTTCAGTTAATCACCACTAATTGAACATCCATAATCTAAACACTTGAAATCTCAAATGCTCTAAAATTCAACACTTTTTAATGTCTTTTAGCACATAAAGAATTTGTATTTTAGATATACTGAATAGTACCCAACCTGTAACTAGATTTCAGTCCTATCTTTAGGAAATTCTTTATTTCCCTCCAATTGGTAGGGTTTGAACTCAAGTCCGGGCACTGTCCCTGAGCTCTTTTGCTCAGGGCTATCACTCTACCACTTTGAGCTACAGCTCCGCTTCTAGAAAGTTTTTGAGTGGTTAATTAGAGATGAATCTCATGTGGACTCTTCTGCACAGGCTGGCTTTGAACTTTAATCCTCAGATCTCTGCCTCCTGAGTAGCTAGGATTATAGGCTAGAGCCACTAGCACTCAGTAGGCAGTTCTTATTGTCATAGTTAACAGAGTAAGAGGTGGAGAAAAATAGTATTACAAAAAGTCTGTCTAGGCTTGTCTGCTTTTCCCGTATAGATTTTTGTACTTCCCATGATTGCTGTCACTCACTACATTTGTAGATCTTCAATCCAGCTCAGTTGCCAGCAGCAGTGGCAGTACAGGAGGAGGAGGAGGAGGAGGAGTTGGAAGCAGCAGTGGTGGTGGAGCAGGAGGAACCCAGAGTACCACCAGCCCTGGAGGAATCTCCCAGCACCTGACTTACACCTCCTACATCTTAAAGCAAACTCCTCAGGTCTGATCACTTGTGCTTAATTTTACAAACCTTTGACTTGTCTTGACAGTTACATCTAATTATGATTGACTTATTTTTATTTACCACTTTGAGATCAGGGATCTGCACTAACATTTTAGCCATGTTAGACGTCTGTATTAGGTATGAGGGATGAAGAAATAGGTTTAGAAAATTCTTAATATATACTGTTGTGCCCAAAATTCGGGGTCCCCAAAGATCACCAAGGAGCTGAATTCGAAGTCTATTGCAGCTCGAGCCTGGACTCACAACTGACACTGGCACAGCGTGTCTGAGTTGAGAGCCCCGACCCTCCTGTCAGCAGGGTTTGTATACAAAGTCAGGTCTTGGGGGTTTCCTGCCGAGTTACTACATGATTGGTTCAAATCACGATCTTATTGACTATAGGCACGAGTTTAAAAAATACAATGCTCTCTTACACCTGAGGCTCTGATGTTTGTCACCTGGTAAAAGCATTATTAAAATGGAATGAATTTAAAATGGCTTCACTGTGGTTAGGGCCCTACAATACAAGATCTCCTTATTAAGCTAATAGTAGGGATAGAGTTTAAGTCCATCTTCTTGCCCCAAAGGGGGATTTCTGCTCTATTAATTTTAATTTGCTATTCAAAGGACATAACCAAAGAGAAATCAAACTGTGTTGAAGTTAGGTTGGGTATAATAGAACAGATTCCTGCCATTCTCAAAAGTCTTTGCTCTCTAGGTCTTCTTGCAGCAGATGGATAGTTACTATCTGAATGGTTGAATTCAGTTTTGAGAACTAGATTGCAAAACTAAAGTTTATACCATATTGGTCTAACTACTATTCAAAGTTGGAGAAGTGGGGATACTTCTAACTTACTGATACTCTTCAGTTATTGTGACTCAATTTTAGAATGGAGGCGAGAACATTAATTTGGTACCTAATGATTTAAAGAACGGAGCAGTGCGTTGAATTCAACAAATTCTTGTTTCTTTTTTCTTTACGTAATAAGGGGACTTTTTTAGTTGGCCAGCCATCACCCCAGACGTCTGGAAAACAATTGGCTACAGGGTCAGTGGTCCAAGGTACCCTGGGAGTCAGCACATCTTCTGCACCGGGACAACAGACATTGAAAGTCATCTCTGGACAGAAAACCACTTTGTTCACTCAGGTAAGTGCACACTTGTATATTCCTAATGTGCTGTGATGTATAACTCTTTTTCTTTGGTCAGTTGGGGGCTTGAATTCGGGGTCTCGGCATTGTCTCTGAGCTCAAGGCTACTGTCCTACCCCTTGAGCCACAGTGCCACCACTTCCGGGTTTCTAGGGGATAATTGGAGATAAGAGTCTTGCAGACTTTTGTGCTCAAGCTGGCTTTGAACAATAATCCTTAGATCTCAGCCTCCTGAGTAGCTAGGATTACAGGCGTGAGACACCGTGCCTGGCTTTGTGTATCTCTTATCTATAATATTATTAGTTTCTCTGTTTATACAATCTCCAAAAAGTTCTAAGGAAGTTTACACATGTCTGTAATCCTAGGTACTCTGGAGGATGAGATCTTGAGGATCACATTTTGAAGCCAGCAGAAAAGACCCCATGAGACTTTTTTTTTTTTTTTTTTTGCCAGTACTAGGGCTTGAACTCAGGGTCTGGACACTGTCCTTCGGCTTTTTCAAGGCTAACACTCTACCACTTGAGCTACAGCACCACTTCCGTCCCCCACCCAGACTCTTATCTACAATTAACAACTAAAAAACTGGAAGTGGTGCTGTGGTTCAAATGGTAGAGCAATAGCCTTTAGTACAGAGAGGCTCAGGGCCCACACCCTGAGTTCAAACCCCACAACTGACAAAAAAAAAAAAAAGGAAATATGTGCTGCTCATTTTGGCAGCACATATACTAAAATTGAAATGATATTTGCAAGGATGACATACAAATTCATGAAGCACTTCATATTTAAATGAATAAATAATAAATCATGGTCAAAAGTAAAATAAGGGGCTGGGTCTTTGGCCTAATGGTAGAGTGCTTGCCTAGCATGCATGAAGACCTGAGTTCGATTCCTTGATACCACATACATAGAAAAAAAAGCTGGAAGTGGTGCTGAGGCTCAAGTAGAAGAACTCTAGCCTTAAAAAAGTCCAAGTAGTAGAGCTCTAGCCTTAAGAAAGTCCAAAGAGGGCTGGGAGTTTGGCTTAGTGGTTAAAGTGCTTGCCTAGCATGCATGAAGACCCGGGTTCGATTCCTCGGTACCACATATAGAAAAAAAAGCCGGAAGTGGTGCTGAGGCTCAAGTGGTAGAGCTCTAGCCTTGAGAAAGTCCAAGGACAGTGCTCCAGCCCTGAGCTCAAGCCCAGGACTGGCAAAAAAAAAAAAAGAAAGTCCAAAGACAGTGCTCAGGCCCTGAGCTCAAGCCAAGGACTGCCCCCCCCCCCAAAAAAAAAAATTAAATTTTCAAGTTTGGAGAAATCGTAAGAATGAGAACATTCTTGCTCGGGTACACAAATAGTACACTCATGTATACAGTTAATAAAGTGAAATATAAGTTTAATAACGAAAGCAAAACACTTGGCCAGGAGTGTGGTCTAATGTGACAGACAGTGCTTGTCTAGCATGCACTATACCCTGGGTTCAATTCCTCTGTACCACATACACAGAAAACGCCATAAATGGTGCTGTGGTTAAAGTGGTAGAGCACTAGTCTTGGAACAAAAGTGCTCAGGGACAGTCCCCAGTCTCTTGAGTTTAAGCCCCAAGACTGGCAAAAAATAAAATCACACTATTTGTGAGAAAGATTTAAGAAAATAACATTTCCTTAGAGGAAACAAAGATTCCTTGATAGTACATTTTTTTTCTCCGTGTGTGTGTGTGTGTGTGTGTGTGTGTGTGTGTGTAACTGTGCACACATGCCTCAGCATACTGAGCTTTATGCTCTTGGTTGGCTTTTTTGCTCAAGTCTGGTGCTGTACCACTTCAGTCACACCTCCCTGTGGTTTGTTTTTTTTTTCAGACTTTTCTCTAGATAGGATCTCTTAGATTTGATACTCAAATTTCAGACTCCTGAGTAGATAGGATTATACCCAGCTTGATTGTAAAATTTTTCTAAAATTTACCTGAAACCAAATATGTTTTAATGTTATTTCAGCCACAATATCCATACAGTTAGTGCTGTAATGCTTGCTGAGGGGTTTAGAAAAATATATGTCTATAACTGTTTTTTTTTTGGCCTGAGCACTGTCTCTGAACTTCATTGGCTCAAGGCTAACACCATACCACCTGAGCCACAGGGCTTCATACATAGTAGTCCACTAAACCTAAACCACATTCCCAGCCCATCTATACATTCTTTAGAATAAAGAATGATGTCATCAGAGAGAAATGATGAAATTTTGACTAGGCAAGGGACATCATGATCTGTAGGAAGATACTGAAGGTAGATCTCCAAGTCTTTTTCTTTAATGTTTACTTCATTTTTAAAATTGGCATACATTAATAATAGGGAGTTTCATTATGGTAGTTAGAATATGTGGTATAAAGAGAGCAGGTTCATTCCCTCTAGGATATTCTTGTTCCTCCTCATTCTCCTTTCCCTTTTCAAACACTGTTCAGTGCATTTCTCATGTTGCCTTTGATTGTATATGTGTCTGCATGTGTGTGTAACCTACTTCAGTTTTCCTCACCCATCAGAATCGTTTTCTTTCTTTTCACTGATCCCATTGCACAACAATTTTCTTTTACATTCATATCTTATTATGTCTCATCAACAAATAAGTAAGAACGTAACAGTATTTGGTTCTTTGAGATTGTCTTATCCACTTTATCCACTCAGCATGACGATGTATAGTTCCATCCTCCTCTCCCCCCCACAGGTTTGGGGCTTGAACTATAGGGCTGGGCACTGTCCCTGAGCTGCTTTTGCTCAAGGCCAGCTAGTGCTCTGCCAGTTGAGCCAAAGAGCCATTTCCAGCTTTTTTTGAGTAATTTATTGACAGTAGTAATCTCAAGGACTTTCTTGACCCCGCTGACTTCAAACCACTATCCTTACATCTCAGCCTTGTGAGTTGCTAAGATTACAGATGTAAGCCATGGCACCTGGCTAGTTCCATCCATTTTCCTAAAGCTGACATCATTTTATTTTTCCTTATGGCAAGGTAATACTATGTTTTTTTCCTTTCACTATTCTTTGGGCCCTTCTGCTCAACACACAAATTAGCTATAGTTAACAGAACTACAGTAAATATGGGTATGCAGATATCTTGTATATTGATTTAATCAACATTCCTTCAGATGTATGCCCAAGAATGATATTACAGAGTCATAACATAGATCTATTTTTAGTATTTTGAGGCACCTCCATACTGTATTTTCACTATGGAAATAGAGATTTCTGGAATTTTATACTAGTTTACATTCTACTAGCAGTGTGTGAAGATTTATTTTCCCCATTTCCTCACCAGCATTTGTTATTGTTTGCTTTTTTTGTTTGTTTGCTTTTGATTGCCTTTCTGGCTGGGGTGAAATGGAATCTTGCTGTAATTTTAATTTGTATTTCCTTTATTGCTAAGAAGGTTGAATGTTTACTAATTGGTTTATTTGGATTCTTTTCGCTGTTCAATTTTTTGGGGCTCTTTGTCTACTTTGACTACTAGTCTTTTATTAATTGAGTAGCTGTAGAAGATTTCCTCCCTTTTTGTGGGTTCTTGATTCTAGTCATTGTTTCTTTTGAAATTCAGAATTAAAAATTAAAGAAATTAAGGGGCCAGGAGATTTCCCTAGAGGTAGAGTGGTTGCCTAGCATGCATGAAGACCCAGATTCGATTCCTCGGTACCATATACATAGGGGTAAAAGCCGGAAGTGGTGCTGTGGCTCAAGTGGTAGAGCTCTGGCCTTGAGAAAGCTCAAGGTCAGTGCTCAGGCCCTCAGTTCAAGCCCCAGGATTGGCCAAAAAAAAACAAAAAGACACAATTGTTTTTGTCTATTCTTGTTGACAATTACCTGGGTAATTGGAATCCTGTGCCTGGATTTTCTAGCATCCCTCTCTATGCTTTCTTGTAATGGTTCAGAATTTCAGATGTTACTTTTAAAGCTTCTATCCAATTGGATGTACAGAGTGAGATGGGTCTAGTTTCAGTCTTCTGCCTGGAGATTGTCATTTCCCCAGCACCATTTGCTGAAGAGGCCATCTTTTTTTCAGTGTATGGTTTTGGCTCCTTTGTCAAAGATCAGATGGTTTTAGCTGTATGGCTTTATTTCTCATCTTTCTATTCTGTCCTGTTGGTTTTTGTTCTTAGTTCTTCCAAGGATGACACTGAGAGTGTGATGGGCATTGCTTCAAATTTGTGCGTTGCTTTCATTAGCGTAGCTATTTTCATAGTATTAATTCTAGCAATACATGAACATGAGAGGGATTCCATCTTCTGGTGTCTTCAGTCCCTTTCTTCAAAATTTTACAGTCTGTGTTACAGAGTCTTTTACCTCCTTGTTTTGAATCTATACTAGGTTTTGAGGGGTTGGGTTTTGTTTTTGTTTTTTTTCCCCCTCTTTGTGCTGGGATCAAACCTAGGGTGTTGGACCTGCTAGGCAAGTGCTATATGGTTGAGCTGTATTTTCAGTCTATCACTATTACTTTAGGATTCTTAGTTAACTAGCAGTGACCTTGATACAGTCTTAATTACATCTCTGTGATAGAACTAAATCTGCCCTTTATAGTTAATGAAAAGAATGACTAATGAATGACATAAATAAGTACATGTGCCTTCTGCCATCTGCCACATATTACACTCTGAGAAACTGAAAAATGACATCTGCTTATGATGGGCATTTAATTTAAGGCACTTTGCTTTGTTTAGTTCAGTACTCCCAAAGCTTTCTGTTTTTGTGGAACTCAGTCGCGCTTATTTCATGCTATCATAGTAGAACCAAGGAATTGAAACAGTGACTCTGCAAAACCAAAAATGTGTACTTACTCTGTTTATAAATAAAACTTTTACTGAGATTTTATGGGAGGTGATAGAGGCAGTACTTTACTGAATGAGTTTCAACTGTTTATTAGGTAGTTCTGCAAAGAGATTTCAATTACATAAGTCAGGTTATGAGTACAATGCAGCTTGGTCAGTATCACCCCTTCCATCATTCTCCTCCCTTCCACCTCCCATCCCTACCCTCAAATTATATAGTTTAGATTTTATGCAGTGTGGATTGAATAAAATAACTACATTTGCTTACCCTTTCTCCCCATTTTTATTGACTTCGATTATTTTGAAAATAGATGGCTTGGTATCTTTGAAGATGCTGCTACTAGGTAGAATATTGCAGATACATTCATTTATTCTGAATCAATAGTAGGTCAAAGGTAAAGAATTTAGGCTTGTTGGGAATACACAAAAACATTTCATGATCTGTTTTATTCCTTGTTATGTACTGACAATTGTATGTACTTTTTTTTTTTTTTTTTTTTGGTCAGTTGAGGGGCTTGAACTCTGGGCCTGGACATTGTTCCTGAACTTTTCAGTTCAAGGTTACCACCCTATCCCTTGAGCCACAGTGCCACTTTCAGTTTTCTGGTGGTTAATTAGAGATAAGAGTCTCACAGACTTCAATGCCTGGGCTGGCTTTGAACTGTGATCCTAAGATCTCAGCCTTCTGAGTAGCTAGAATTATAGATATTAGCCACCACACCAGGCTGTATGTATTTCACATATAGTTAAGAACTAAATTGTGAGCTATTATTACTTCTAATCCATTTTGTCTTTTCAGGCAGCCCCTGCTGGGCAGGCATCTCTAATGAAGATATCTGATAGCACCTTGAAGACTGTGCCATCGACTTCACAACTCTCAAAACCTGGAACCACAATGCTGCGAGTTGCAGGAGGGGTTATCACCACTGCCACGTCCCCAGCTGTGGCCCTCTCAGCAAACAGTCCTGCTCAACAGGTGAGATTTAGCATGCAAGTAGAAAGTCATCGTGAAACAGAAAAGCAGGATGAATTGCAGAAGCTGTTCAGCAGGTCAGGTATACCCATGAGTCTTTAAAAACTGAAACCAGCCTAGTGCTGGTGGCTCACACCTGTAATCCTAACTACTCGGGAGGTTGAGATCTGAGAATCGCAGTTCAAAGCCAGCCCTGGAAAAAAGTCTGTGAGACTCTTTATCTCCAATTAACCACCAGAAAACCAGAAATAGTGCTGTGGCTCAGTGGTAAAGTGATAGCCTTGAGCTGAAGAGCTCAGGCCTAAAGTTCAAGCCCCACAATGGACCAAAAAAAAGAAAAGAAAAAATTTCCATTGAC
The DNA here is from genome assembly GCF_031878675.1 of Megascapheus bottae. NCBI lineage: Eukaryota > Metazoa > Chordata > Mammalia > Rodentia > Geomyidae > Megascapheus > Megascapheus bottae. Next base: position 42,887,052 of record NC_143509.1, read on the forward strand.
AGTACAACCATCCAGCAATTTTTAAGATACTCATAGATACGCACAACTCTGATCATTGTTATTCAACCCAGAAGGTTTCCTGTGTCCCAGAAGAAAACTTATTAATAGTCATCCCCAGTCCTGGAGGACCACTATTCTTTCTTCATAGATTTCCCTTTTTTTAAGACATTTCATACAAATGTAGTCCTATAACATGCATCCTTCTGAGTCTGACATCTTTTGCTTAGAATATTTTCAGTGTTGGTCCATGTTGATAGAATACATCAGTGGTCCATTCATTTTTATAGGTAAATAGTGTTCATTAGGTTTTATGGATGTACTACAATTTGTCTTACCAATTGTTGCACATCTGGATTGCTTTCTACTTTTTGGCCAGTAGAAATAATGCTACAATGAACATTTATGTACTTAATTTTTTTGTACAAACATATAATTTCATTCTTGTTATCTGTATATTAGCAGTATAGATGGCTCATGTGGTAACTTGTATTTAGTATTTTGAGAAACTGGAAACATATATATATAAAACTGGATCAGTACTGGGTTTCTTTTTTGCCAGTCTTAGGGCTTGAACTCAGGGCATGCTAGCCTTAAGCACAGAGAGGCTCAGAGGCAGCCCAGTGTTTATATATATAAACATATATATATATTTTCCCCTCATTGCTAAGTATTGAACAGAGGGTCTCACACATGCTATGCAATTACTTTACCATTGAGCTGCATGTCGACCTAGTCCCCAAGGTCAAAAAATTTGAAACTGTTTTCTTCTTTCTGACATTTAGTTTCATTAATAGTTTCTCCCCCCCATCCCTTTCCCTCTCCCTATCCCTCTCTCCTTCTCCCTCCCTCTCTCCTTCTCCTTCCCTCCCCCCCTTTTTCTTTTTGTAGTGGGGACTAAACTGTGGGCCTGGGTGGTGTTCCTGAGCTCTTCAGCTCAAGGCTAGTGCTCTACCACTTGAGCCACAGTACCACTTTCAGCTTTTTCTGCGTATGTGGTACCAAGGAATTGAACCCAGAGCTTTGTGCATGCTAGGCAAGCACTCTACCACTAGACTAAACTCCTGGCCCCCAGTTTCATTAAGTTTAACACCATTTTGAATTTGCTTTTCACTAAGATTTTTTTTTGGGGGGGGGGCGGTTATGGTACTTGAACTCTGGTCCTGGGCACTGTCCCGGAGCTCTTCAGCTCAAAGCTAGCACTCTATCACTTGAGCCACAGCACCACTTCCTTGAATTTGCGTTTGCATATGGTGTGAGGTAGGGACCACGCTTCATTCTTTCACGTATCAATATCTATTTTGCCCAGCAACATTTTTTTTTATTGTAATATACCACCTTTTATTATTACTATTTTGTTTGTGCTGAGGCTTGAACTCAGGATATTGTCTCATTGCCCAGCAACATTTATTGAAGCTTCTCTTTTGATTTGACCTGTATGATCTGACTCCTTGCTAACTGCCCCATTCCACTTTGCCGCTCCTTAGCATACCACATTTTTTCTTTCTTTAGGCTTTCTGCATGTCAAAAAACACTTTCATTTTTCCCTCTCTATACCTTGAATCTTGAAAGGTCTTGTCAAGTGGCATTATCTTTTCTCTACTACCCCCATTTGTAGGACATCTGAGAGGCAGACACGGTAACTTCACTCTGCCTCTGGACGTACCATATGACACCGGTGACGGTCTCCTTGATGGCATTAATTGATTGCCCACCAAGTAGCAGATGTCTCCAGAGTGATATACTAGATTTTAAAACATTTAGACTTTGTAGACAATTGTTTGTAACAAAGCTCATTTTTCCATTGTTTCATTCTGAAAATATGCCCTCCTACTTTTTTGACATCAAAGTAGCCTTTTATTAAGTGGAGTGATGGGTGATGAATGATTTTAATGTGGTAACCCTACAACACTCCTTCATTTTCCTGGTCTATGAAAGTGTAGAAAACACTGAATTAGAAAGCCCCCCCTTTTTTTTTCAAATGGCTTTGCATTTAATAGGTATTAGCTGATAGCTGATAGTTCATATTTACTGAGTGCGTTATGGCAGTCGCTGCTTGAAGGAAGTTACACTGCTGTCATCTTCATTTCTTCATTTCTGGCGATGTGGATGAACAGTCTGAAGGAACAGCCCCAGGTTCATCATCTACTATTGGTTCTGTAATGAAAACGGTTGGGCAACCCCAAGTGTGTGTGAGCCAGGCCACCATGGGAACCTGCAAGACTGCGACCCCCACTGTCGTCAGTGCCACATCCCTGGTGTCCACACCAAGCCCCATCTCTGGGAAAGCCACAGTATCAGGTCAGACCATGGTATTCTTTCTCTGTTTCTCTCATTGGGATAGAATGTTTTTGCAAAGTCTTAATACCTTACAGAGTACATTATTAAGCCAGTTAATCCTGAAATGTTTTCCAAATAATGGTTAAGTAAAACATTTTTATTTGAAAATCTGTGTATAAAGTTTTTAAGTTTTAGACTTAAATTTACCATTTAAAAATGGTACATTGTAAATAAACCCAACTACTTAAGAGATGAAAGTTGGAGAACCAGGTTCCAGCCAGCCTGGGCAAAGTTATCTTGAGATCCTATATGAAAACAAACTAAAAACAATAGGGATATGTCTCAAGTGAAAGAGTACTTGCCTAGCATGTGCTAAGAACTAAAAGCATAAAGCCCTTAGTTCTTTTGTTGGTACTAAAGAAAGAAAACAATGAAACATGCAAATAAATATGATCAGCTATTCAGAGTCCTTTGGAACTCTGAAATATATTCACCATTTTCATTATTGATTTATTGATTTATTGATTTATTTTGGTGTGTGCTAGTCCTGGGACTTGAACCCAGAGCATGTGCACTCTCCATAGCACCATTTCCAGCCTTTTCTCTGTATGTAGTACCAAGGAATTGAACCCAGGTCTTCATGCATACTAGGCAAGCACTCTACAACTAGGCCACACTCCTGGCTTAATTATTTTTTATAATGTAATTTTGGGAAGAATTTTAGTGATCAGTTTTGAATTGAACTCTGTAAAACATGGAATATATTTGTTTTTCTTTCAGAGTATATTATGTATGACAATGTATGACATCTTTCTGCTGAGCTAAATGACGCCAGAAATCTTAGCGGAGAGTACCATAAATCCTGAAGCTTTTGTGTAGTTGCCTTCCTTCAGTTTCTTGGCTAAGAAATAAAGTTGATAATAATACCCACCAGTGGAGGTTTCAAGGAGTGGTATAAGTTTGTAGAACCCCATCTGACTTATGGTAGTTGTTGCATAAATAATAGCTGCCATAGTTATCCCCAATGGCACCTGTTTTTGTTGTTATGAGTTCCTGGTTCTTCATTTATAATTCTAAAGTCCAAAGAACTGTGAGCACCAAAACTTTTATTTTTCATAATTTTAGGGCAAAAGTTTGCCTCCACTAACAGCCTGTTCATACTACTTAATGTAAATATGTGTCAGATGCTCAATTAGGTTGATATAACAAATAGCTTTGCCTCTCTAACTTGAGAGAGCACCAGCCGTGAGTGAAAAAGCCAAATGAGGCTATGAGGCCCTGAGTTCAATTCCCTGTACCAGCACAAAAGAAAGGGAGGGAGGGAAGAGGTTTGTGACAGAAAGTAAATATGTTGCTGTATATTCCTTTGGATCAACAGAGAAAAGTATCAGAGCATACAGAATACCAAGCACAAGTGCCTCAAAGACTTGTACCTAGGAGATTGGTGGTGGTAGTGGGCCCTTGAGCCATAAAAGTGGATGAACCAAGGCCTGCAGTATGCATATTATTATTATTATTATTATTATTATTATTATTATTATTATTATTTTGCCAGTCCTGGGGCTTGAACTCAGCCTGAGCCGAGTCCTTGGGATTTCTCAAGGCTACCACTTGAGCCATAGCACCACTTCTGGCTTTTTCTACATAGGTGATACTGAGAAATCGAACCTGGGTCTTCCTGCATGCTAGGCAATCTACCACTAGGCCAAACTCCCGGCCCCACTTTATTTTTTTAATGTTGAATTGTTTTGAAAAAAGGACCAGTGGGTAAAAATGGATGATGCTGGAAAGTAGAGGAAAACAGGAAGGTGAACCAAAGTCAACAGATTTTATAGTTATAAGCTTTTTTCCTTTTTACTTTCACTGCCCAGCATATAATTGGTAAAAATAAGAATTTTAAAAGTACAAAAAAAAATGTTGTACTTAGTCTCAGTAAGTATTTGAATGAACATACCTCTATTCTGAAGAAAGATTTTCCTGTTCATTGAAGGCCTCATTCTGGAATGTATACAAACGAGCAATTTCTTTCAGGGGTTTTGTTTTGAGGTTTCTGTAGACTCCGTTGCTATTTTCAGTGGTGGTTACCACATTTGTGTGGTTTATATCTACTGTGCTTTCATGTTAAAGACCCTTTACCACGATTTTTCCTATCCTAACATAGTTCCCTAATGCATGAGATCATAGATAACCTTTACAATAAGAGAGGATTACTCTAGGGCTGGGAGTTTGGCCTAGTGGTAGAGTGCTTGCCTAGCATGCACGAAGACCCGGGTTTGATTCCTTAGTACCACATACATAGAAAAAAAGCCAGAAATGGTGCTGAGGCTCAAGTGGTAGAGCTCTCATCTTGAGAAAATCCAATCCAAGGACAGTGTTCAGGCCCTGAGCTCAAGCCCAGGACTGGCCAAAAAAAAAAAAAAAAGAGAGAGAGAGAGAGAGGATTACTCTAAAAAATGATAAAGGTATCTGATGTTTGAAAAATAAGGGCTACACAAAGATAGGAAGTTAAGAGATGCACATATTTAAGTAGAAATATATGGAAGGTCTGTGTGGAAAAGATATAGGTAGATGGGAACCAGCCTTGTAATGGGTACACTGAAATCTGAAGCTAATTCAGGAGCCAGTGACAATTTTCTACATCAGAATATAAAACCTTTTATCCATTACGAAACAAATTGACATAGGAAACAAACAAGGAAAAGACCATCTTCAAAAATGCTAATCCTGATTTTTCCTGTAAAGGACTGGTGATATTTCCTACTTTTCTTTTCTGTTTTGTTATGTTTTTGTTCTGAGTCATGTTTTGGTAGCTCAGGGTGGTCTCAAATTCAAAATCCTCATACCTTTGCCTTCCAAATGCTGGGCATACAGCTGTGCACCTCATACCTATCCTTTTCTTTTTATTACTCTCGCATTTGCAAAGATTTCTGTATTTTATGATTGTGGAATAAGGACACTAATAATAAATCATCATGTCGTGTCAGTGTTTCATTGTGAAATCTGCACCTTCTGTTTTTCTCCTGATCCCGGCTTTTTATTTAGTGAAAGAATAAATGTCTTGGGAATTTCATCCTAGGAGAAAATTGGCATGAGTGATGAAGAGGGTAAGAAACTTGAAAGAAACATCTCATCTAAGGTTTGGCCTTATCTTCTAACTTATTTTAGGATTGTTAAAGATTCACTCTAGTCAGTCCAATCCCCAGCAGGCTGTCCTGACAATTCCCAGCCAGCTGAAGCCTCTCAGCGTAAGCACCTCTGGCGGTGTACAGACTATACTGATGCCTGTAAATAAAGGTATGTTCTATACTGTGGTCCTGTCACATAGATCCATCTTATAAAAAGTCAGAATCTACTGGTTGGTAATGACTTTGCCACTGAAGCCTGCCTTTAGCTGTTGAGGCCTGTCCTGCCACCTTGGACTCTAAAAACTTAAAACCAAAGCTTAAGGTGGCTCACACCTATATCCTGTCTCCTTAAGAGGCTGAGATCAGAGGATTACAGTTCAAAACCAGGAAAGTCTGTGAGACTCTTTATCTCCAATTGACCACCAAAATGCCTGAAGTCAAGCTGTGCTTGAAGTGGTTAAGTATTAGCCTTGAGCAAAAAAATACTCAGGCCTCCCCTGACTTCAAGCTCCAGGACCAGGATGAGGGGGCAGGGGGAGAGAAAACTTAAGCCATCATTGGCTTCTAAATAGCTGGAATAATTCTAAAATTGAGTTGAAAAGGAAAATTTGAGAACATTTCTGAGAATTTAGGTTAATTGGATTTTAATTTTCTTAGTTTACTGATCATTTACTCTGGTATAAATAATAGCCCAGCTTATTTAGTTACCTTACCCTTCCTATGGCCCTGAGATTGTACTGTTAATATAATGTGCAACTAGCATGTGGGAGTTAGATCATCTTCATTAAAAAGAATTTTGGTCTCTATATCTTTCCCTTTTTTGCCCTTTAGTAGTTCAGTCATTTTCTACCAGCAAGTCACCTACCATTGTGCCTATAGCTGCCCCAACTCCAGCTGTTCCCATCTCTGCTCCAGCAGCTGTTACAAAAGGTATGTAAGATCTCATGGTATTTTTATCCTTAAGTTTTCCTGTGAGATGTTGCTATAATTGTAGTCCTTTGAATTTTTTCAGTTTCTGAGTCATTTAGCAAATAAAGACAATTAGGAAATACAGAAACAGAATTTATAAGCAGGTTGAAGAGAGTTGCAGAAGACAGCAAGCCATGATTGATCTGGAAATGATTGCTGAAATGTTGTGGTCATTAGGATTGTCAGTGCAGAATGTGATGTGGGGAATGGATTGTGAGCTGAACTGTGCAAAGAGTGGAGTCTTTAACCTGTGGACAGGGCAAGGGAAATACCAGATTAAGGGAACAGTAAAGAGACTCCAGGCTTGTCTGGGGAATAAATTAATTTAGGGATTAACTGGGAAGTATGGTTATGGTAAAGAAGCATTAGGCAAGAACTGGACTGTGGCAAACAGGTCAGGGAGGTATTCCTGGCCCAAACTAGAATAATATACAATAGCACCCTGGATAAAAGCAATATATTTGCCAACTGTAATACATCTACCATGTGTTCAGGTATATGTGTGTGGCCAGGGAGGGCTATTTGATGTGTGTAGGTGTAGTTCTTTTCCAGTACTTTAGCATAGCCATTATAACCATTTTGGAGTTGAAACAAATTTAGAGGTACTAATCCAAAAGACTAGGAAGCAGTAAAGTTGGACTTTGAATTATATTTGTCCACAACGATTTCCAGTTACTTTTCAGGTATCTGGGATCTCAGAAAGGAGTGTTAGGAAGAGGTGATCAGTGTGTACCTAAGTGCTTATCTTAAAGGATCATAGAAAGCAAGAGTTTGGCTGATAGTCTGCTGTGCATTTTTCTTAAGTGAAGCTCAATTGCATGGCCTTCCCCATTCATCTATATATTATATTTCTTTTCCAACCACAGTCAGGTTCCTACCTAAGCTATTTACTGACCAGCGTACCTAGCTGGCACCTAGGGAAACAGCCAACACTTGCATTTTGAAAGAATTGATGTCAGTCTGTATTTGAACTTCCCAATAGGAACTGTCATGGGCCTGCAGATTGTGGATTTATTTAATTTTGGATTAGGCCAGAGCATTTGTGTTAGATTTTTGTTGAAATAAGATGATATATAGTGAAATGCATGCCATTTGATGAAATATCAATGACCTGTGCTCTGCTTAATTTCCACTATTTGGATTTCTGTTACCAGAACTTTATTGAAATAAAAGCAGAAAGCATGTAAATTCATTTGTGTCTAGTTTTATTTGTTCAGCATAATGTTTTTGAAATTCTTCAATGTTTCTGAGTAGGAGCCTGTAATGGAGGCGTATCCTTTTAAGTTCTCTTTTCTCCTGTTAAAGGACATAGGAATTGTTCCCAATTTGTGGTCTATTGGTATAAACTTTAGAGACTATATGTTCATTTCTTTCAAAGAAGAGCTGCCACAATATGAAAATGCTATTTTTATATGTCTGCAGTTGTTTAAGTGCCAGCTAAAGTGACTAAACCTGAGCCCATAGATTTGTCTGAGCTCTTTCTAGGGGCTCCCCCCCCCTTTTTTTTTTTTAATTTGTTTTGTTTTTGTACCGGTTCTGGATCTTGAAAGGGCAAGTACAAAAGGTAACTAGAACTTGCCTATCTGCTAATGGAACTATAAATGGAGAGCACTTTGGAAACAAATTTGATAGTTTCTAGTTTAATATCCAAGCCTGGTGCTGGTGGTTCACGCCTGCAATCCTAGCTACTCAGGAGGCTGAGATCTGAGGATCGCAATTGAAAGCCAACCTGGGAGTGAAAATCTGTGCAACTTTTCAATTAACCACCAGAAAACCGGAAGTGGCACTGTGGCTCAAGTGGTAGAGTGCTGGCTTTGAGCTGAAGAGCTCAGGGACAGTACCCAGGCCAGAGTTCAAACCCCATAACCGACAAAAACAACAAAAAACCCCCAATAATATCCACCTTTGTTTCAGCTACTCCACTTGTAAGAACAGAACACATAGTGTACCAGAAGACATGCAAGAGTGTTCATTGCATTATTCCTTCTAACAGCTAACATGGTGCATATAATCATGTATGGACAGTATGATTCTAGTACTTGTTTCAGAATAGGTAAAAGGTGGCATCTTTGTCTTTGTCAGGGAGTACCTGCCAGAGCCCAGCAAGCAATTGAGTAGTAGATATATGAATGCATAGATTTATGTCTCACTTACAGACTTCTATTATATACAGAGTTACTTACTGCTAGTACACAGTCAGATGAGATTGTTGGGGGAAGAGAGTGGAGTCTGGAAACTGGTGCAGGACATTAAGTGTGTTACGCTTTTTGGCAGTACTAGGAATTGAACTTGATCCTTGCAACTTGTTAGGCAGGTGGTCTAACATTTGAGCCATGCTTTGGTCCTGCTTTGTGATGGTTATTTTGTAGATGGAATCTTGAGGAGTTTTTTTGTTGATTTGTTCTTGCCTGAGCTGTCTTCAAACTTTGCTCTGCCTTTCGAGTGTCTAGGATTATACGTGTAAGTGCACCTGGCTCACTAGTTCTTTTTAAGATAGTGTGTCTTTTCCTGACCTGTGCCTGCACCACAAATGTGTTTTAGGCTTCCTTGTAGTTGCATGCACTCTCATTCAGCTTACTGCATTGTACTGGAACCCCCAAGGGTTTTCTGCTCTGGCTGGTCTAGAACCATAATACTCCCGTTCTCAGCTTCCCAGGTAGTTAAGGTTATAAGTATGAGGCACAGGTGCCTTGGCCCAACATGGTTTTTATCAAGGAAGAACACTGAAGGAAAGGGATGAATATATGTCTAAAACATTGTTGTCTTCTCTCAGTAGGTTTAGTGCAAGTAAATTGGAATCCCTTACACAAAATGCTTGAGACTAAAAGTGATTTCAAATTTGAATTTTGGATACAGTATTTGCATGTATATAATGAAATGACTTGGGGATAGAATTAAACATTGAATTGTTTTGTGCTTCATGTGTATCTTATAAACATACCATGAGGATGATTTTATATAATATTTTGCTTATTTTTATTGGTATACATTAGTTGTACAAAGAGGATTCATTATTAGATTTTCACACATGATTTTACACAATTTTGGGGGAGGTCTGAAATCAGGACTCATACTTGGTATTTGCTTCCGCTCATTGACTGGAACTTTATCACTTGCCACATTTCCAACCCTGCACAAATTTTTTTTTTTTTTTTTTTGGCCTCTTTTTCTTTCTGGCCCCGCTCGCTCCGGCCCTGCTCGCTCTGGCCCGGCTAGGCCCCCCCTTTCTAGCTCAGGCCCCGCTCGCTCCGGCCCGGCTAGGCCCCCTTTCTAGCTCCGGCCCCGCTCGCTCCGGCCCCGCTCGCTCCGGCCCGGCTAGGTCCTCTTTCTAGCTCAGGCCCCGCTCGCTCCGGCCCCGCTCGCTCCGGCCCCGCTCGCTCCGGCCCGGCCCTGCTCCTGGCTTGCTCTGGCCCCGCTCGCTCCGGCCCGGCCAGCTGTCGCTTGCTCCTGGCTCTGCTCGCTCCGGCCCCTTCTCGCTCTGGCCTCGCTCGCTCCGGCCTCGCTGGCTCTGGCTCGGCTCGCTCCCGCACGCTCCGGTCCTGCTCGCTCCGGCCCGCTCGCTCCGGCCACCACTCGGTTGGGCTCTGTTCACTTCAGCTCAGCTCGCTTCTTTCGCTCTCTGTCGCCGTCGCAGTCTTGTCTCTGCCACTTTTCCGGTTTGGTTGTGTCTCGTCTCTGCCACTTCCGGCTTGGTTGTGTATGTGGGATACCGAGGAATTGAACCCGGGTCTTTGTGCATGCTAGGCAAGCACTTTAACCGCTAGGCCAAACTCCCGGGCCCCAAATTTTTTTTTTTTGCTAGTCCTGAGCTTGAACTCAGGGCTTGAGCACTGTCCTTGGACTTGGACTTTCTCAAGGCTAGCACTCTACCACGTGAGCCTCAGCACCACTTCCAGCTTTTTGCTATGTATGTGGGTTACTGAGGAATCGAACCCAGGTCTTTGTGCATGCTAGGCAAGCACTCTACCACTAGGCCAAACTCCTGCCTCCCTGCACAAAAATTTTTAATAATTTTGTTACATGGAATTTTTTGCTTATAACATCGTATGGGAGCTAAACAGTTTTGGATGTTGGAGCATTTTCTATATTAGATTTTCAAAGTAAGAATGCTCAAGTAATATTGAAAGCCTGTTGTGTAGCAGACTGATTTTGGGGTTTTTTTTTTTTGGTGGAGGGGGGCAGTCCTGGGGTTTGAACTCAGGGTCTGCATACTATCCTTGGGCTTTCTTAAGGCTAGAGTCCTACCGCTTGAGCCAAGCACTCAGCACTTTTGGCTTTTTCTATGTATGTGGTACCAAGGAATCAAACCCAGGGCCTTTGTGCATGCTAGACAAGCCCATGATTTTTGCTTTTTGTTTTGTGTCTCTGAACATGTTGGAATAATGCTGAAAGTCAATAAACTTAACTGGAATAAGTGGTGTCAGAAGGTTTTTGTATTAGCAATCAGAACAACTGGCATTATAAATTTTATTGCCATTATAAGTTTTAATGTGGTATTGTTCTGTTCAGTGGTAAGAGGGATCTACAGTAATGTGGATGGCCCTCTTAAGAAATTCATAAAAGCCTACGAAAGGAATAATAGAGGGTTAGTGATATCAAAATATATTGTGCCTATGTATAAAACAATAAAAATTGTAAAAATGCATTTTATGGCCTTGTCTTGAGCTTGGAGTTGCTCCCTCTGAGACTCAAGCTAACAGTTCTTCCTTGTGTCCTGACTGTGGTGACAGAAGCCATCCCAGTCTCCTGGCTGTGTCCCTGTCACAGCTGGAGTGGCAGTTTCCTCACTGAGCATCAGTGGAAGAACTTTGTTTCCATCTGCATGTGTCCTTCCCCTGCTGCTAAGCCCTGACAGATCTCTTTGTTGCTTTTCCCTTGTAGTAAAAACTGAACCAGAAACTCCTGGGCCAACCTGCCTCTCACAGGAGGGTCAGACAGCAGTGAAAACAGAAGAAAGCTCTGAGCTGGGAAGCTATGTCATTAAGTAATTATTCCAGTCCTTCCTAATTTTACTTTGGTCATGCCTGTGATGGTGAGGAGGTGAGCTTCTTGAGGGATGATTGGTCCCTCAAGATCATTAGGGGCAGCAGTTTGTTTGTGGCCTTGGAAGCCTCAGGTGGGATTCCAGAACTCTTCATTTGAGCTTGTCAACGTAAACTCGTGGTAAACCTTAGCATTCACCAGGATTCAGGTGTTCACATTTGGTGACTGGTATTTACACAGCTGCCTTTTTCTCTCAAGTGCTTCCTGAGGTTTCTTAATGTCCATGTCAGGACCATATGCTGTGAAATGTCTGCAGCTTCTGGGGACAGTAGAAACTTGGCCACTTTAAGTTAACATGACAGATGGATGCATCACCTGTAATAACCCTACCATAGGCACTTGTATGATAGAACTTTTCTAATCCCTTTGCAATAGATTGTTTCTGTTTAACTTTAAAATATAAGTAAAATGTAAATATGTGTATTGCCAAAATCTATTTTGGATAATTTTTAAACATACAACACTTTTTATAAAGAAGGCTCTGTTAGAAGGGAAGATGGGTTCATACTTTGGTTTTAAATTCAAATGCACTCAGAAAGGGGAATTATACTCATAAATGTATGTGTCTGTGTGGTTAGAAACTGTTATGTGTACTTCCTGCTTTACTTTCTGTCATACTTCTCAGGATAGACCATTTGGAGACTATCCAGCAACTCTTAACAGCAGTAGTAAAGAAGATTCCACTTATCACTGCAAAAAGTAAGGCAATTTTCTGAATATATAAGTGCATTTTTGAAGTTGTGAACTCCTTGGAGTATTGTGTCAACTGAAACTACCTAGTATTGTAAATTAACACTGATGGACGGTTATGAGGGTTTTGATAAGTATGTACTCATTTCAAGGGCCTTAGGCATTACAATATTTTGGCCATCTACTTTTTGTCGTGTTCGATCTATAGAAGGATGTTTCTGCATTAAAGTTTTGTATATAAACTACAAGTTATTTTTCTAACTAAAATTGCATTATTTTTTATACTTAATAATATGGAATATGAAATTAGCATTTGCCCACAGTGTGCCAGACTCACTTACCATCTTGTTAATCAGTCTTGTGTAATAGGCATCATCTCCAGTTCACAGTGAGAATCTAGCAGAGTTAAGCACGGTTAAGCTGTGGCAAGGCAGAATACAGTCCCAGTTTTTTGGGATCCAAAGAAAAATGTGCTGCCCCACTATCTGTTAGCAAGATTGAATGATCTGCACTGTAGCCACAGTTGTCCTGACTGAGGGAACAGCCCTATTGGGTGTGTTTACTAGAGGGTGATTTGATTTCACAGAATCCTCTAGGGGGGCAAGAGGTAGACCGTCCTGCCGTGTGCATTGGGCTAGACCCAACACAGACTACTCTGCTTATGTAGTCCCATTATTTCATCAGCTGCTTAGCAGTATCAAAGAAATCAGTTTCACAAGGAAGATGTTGTTTTGAGTACATGGGAATGGGATGCCTTCTCTTTGAAGGAGAAAACCTGTGTGTGCTGTACCTGAACTCATCACGCAAGGAAGACACATTGAGAAAGAGGTCTGGGACATGGCAGTCTTTCCTGCAAATGAGGTTTGGTCTGACTGTAACAGTTTTCCTTATTCGGAATGTACGGGTTTGTGCTTTCTAGGTGAAGATGCCAGCTGTTTTTCCGCGAAGTCTGTGGAACAGTATTATGGCTGGAATATTGGGAAAAGGAGAGCTGCTGAGGTATGCTGTCTATGTCTGGGCCACTGCTGAGAGCCAGTTGAGGAAGAAGAACTGAAACATACATAAATTCTACCTGTTTTGAAACAGTGATCAAATTTGCAGGGTATTGTATTAGGTTGTATGGTGGTAAAATGTTTCCCTCAGTTAGAAACCTCATTCTTCAAAAACATGTAGCTAGCCTTTGAAAACTCCACCCTCTTTTCCTGTATTGGTAGAAGACCTCTGACAATTTCTAAGAATTTGAATTTCAATACTTCGAATGTGAGGGTTTTCAATTTCCACACAAATGAATTTGAGGTTGTTTTGTTTGGGGGAGGGTTTGTGTTTTTTGGGGGGGAGGGGGCAGTCCTGGGGCTCGAACTCAGGGCGTAGGCACTGTTGTTGAGCATCTTTTGCTCATGGCTAACAGTCTACCAATTGAGCCATAGTGATACTTCTGGCTTTTTCTGTTTATGTCATATTGAGGAATCAAACCCAGGACTTCATGTGTGCTAGGCAAGCACTCTACCAGTAAGCCACATTCCCAGCCCTTGAGTTGTTGATTTCTTCCCCCAATCCTGGGGCTTGAACTCAGAGCCTGGGCACCGTCTCTGAGCCTCTTTGTGCTCAAAGCTAGCGCTCTACCACTTGAGCCACTGTACCACTTCCAGTTTTTTCTGAGTAGTTTACTGGAGATAAAAGTCTTAAGAACTGGGCTGGGAGTTTGGCCTAGTGGTTAAAGTGCTTGCCTAGCGTGCATGAAGACCCGGGTTCGATTCCTTGGTACCACATACATAGAAAAAAGCCGGAAGTGGTGCTGAGGCTCAAGTGGTAGAGCTCTAGCCTTGAGAAAGTCCAAGGACATTGCTCAGGCCCTGAGTTCAAGCCCAGGACTGGCAAAAAAAAAAAAAGTCTTAAGAACTTTCCAGCCCTAGCTGGCTTGGAAGCATGATACTCAGATGCTAACCTCCTGAGAAGGTAGGATTACAGGCATAAGCCACCAGTGCCAGCTTGAGTTTTCTAAATGCTAAAAGCATTGTGGCAACTACCTTGCCAGATCCATGGAAGCTATAAGAAGAGGAAGGTGGAATGTTTCGGGAGCAATAAGAGGTTTCTGTGCTTGATTTGGAAAAGAAAGGGTTGAGAAATCACAGGTAAAGAGCCTTAAATGCCAAGCCAGTAGTTTCTGTTGTATCTTAGAATTAGGAACCTGATAGAAGTTAAACTCAGGGCCTCTTGATCTCACAGAGCTGGCCTTCCACTTGAGCCATACCTATACTTCCAGCTTTTTGCTGGTTAACTGGAAATAAGAATCTCCCAGGATTAATCTTCCAGGATTATCGTTGTAAGCCACCATTGCCCAGCAGCATGTAGTTTTTATATTATGCGGTTGCTTCAATACACAACTTAAGTTGCAGGATTTAATGATAGTTCAATTTGGCTTTTTAGTGGCAAAGAGCAATGACAATGAGAAAAGTGTTACAAGAAATACTGGAGAAGAATTCAAGATTTCACCACTTGACTCCCCTTAAAACCAAGCATATTGCGCACTGGTGTCGCTGCCATGGCTATACCCCGCCAGATCCTGAGAGCCTGAGGAACGACGGGGACTCCATTGAGGATGTGCTCACCCAGATCGACAGCGAGCCAGGTAGGCCAGCAAGCTGCCATAGAGAACTAGAGCCTTCACTGACCTCTCCCCATGACATTCCAACTACCCAGTCCCCTCCAGAACTGTTGTATCCTAGTATTTTGAGTGCTAGTCTCTAGCAAAGAATATTTAGTTCTTGCTGTCTGGTAGGCACACACCGTTCATTTGAGCATCATTATTCTCCAAGACATCTAGCCCGAGTCCTTTTCTCTCATAGAAGTAACTTCCTCTTCCGCTGTGAACTTAGGAACTTCCTGTCTCCGTGAAGATGGGGCCTGTGTCTTACCTTTTATTTTTTCTACAAACCTGGCTAGAAAATCTGTTAGCTAGCCTTGGAATCACAAGGAACAGCTAGTAACATTGCAGGTAAAATGAGAACACAGACAACTGCTGGAGATGGGCAGAGTAGGTAGAAAATGTGTTTAAGGTGACATCCAACTTCTCTCTAAAGAATAAGCTCTACCATCGAGGCTGAGGGAGCCTGGAGGTCAGAAGAGGAGTGTTGGCCTTCTGAGAGGCCTATGCAGGAACCCTTTCCTTTCTCTGATTTCTTGCAGTACTTAATTCAGTACCTGAGTGTCTGTCTGGCTTCTGGATCTAAGTTACCAGACCACCAGAGGCTGTACTAGTTGCCATCAGACTCTGCTAAAGCTCTGGAAAACTCTAGTTACACATGTTGAGACTTCTGTCAACAGGCCTGGTTGACTCAGAGACTGTCAGTAAGACAAATTCACCAGTGCCCTGCACCATCTTGCAGATTGCTGTGAACCCATCTTGTGCTTGGGGCTGGACCTCGTCTCGGGCAGTGGCTCCTTGTATATCTGTGCTCATTAAATCTGACACACAGTACGCTAATCAGATACAAACAGTAGTTCTCTTGGAGCAGTGAGGATGCTAAGTGATTTTTTAAAAATATCTTTCTGTTATTATTAAGTTGTTGTACAGAGAGGTTACTGTTTCCTAAGTCCAGCAATAAGTACATTTTTTCGTTTTGTTTTGTTGCCAGTCCTAGGACTTGAACTCAGGGCTTGGGCACGGTCCTTGAGCTTCTTTTTGCTCCAGGGTATCACTCCACCACTTGAGCCACAGCACCACATCCAGCTTTTCTGTTTGTGTGGTACTGAGAAATCAAACCCAGGGTTTCATAAGTACTAAGCAAGCACCCTGCCACTAAGCCACATTCCCATTCCCATGAGTAAATTCATTTCTTTCGGGACAATGTCATCCTTTCCTTTACTTTCCCCGTTTCCCCCTCCCATGCCTGCCCATGATAAGTGATTTTTATGTTCTTCACAATGCAAAATTTTCTAGATTTTAAGATGAAGTAAAATCAGTAGACATGGGCCAGGAGTGTAGCATAGTTGTAGAGTGCTCATCTAGCATGCACAGAGCCCTGGGTTTAATTCCCTGAAACGACATACACAGAAAAAGCCAGAAGTGGTGCTTGGTTCAGGTAGCAGAGTGCTAGCCTTGAGCAAAAAGTGTCCAAGGACAGTGCTCAGGCCCTGAGTTCAAGCCCCAGGACTGTCGTCCTCCCCCCCCCAAATAGATAGATAGATAGATAGATAGATAGATAGAGAGATAGATAGATAGAGAGATAGATCAGTAGACATTACTGTTGGGAGCAGGGCCTGGTTTTTGGTGGCAGGAGTTGACTATCAGTTGGTCTTAGTGGTCTTAGATGACAGTGGCATTACGTAGAATACATGTTACTGTCTGATTTCTACCTTAGAAGCCCAAGCTCTCACTCACCATGGAGATCCACAGAACTTTACAATGGGGAATGAGGTCAGCTCCCTGGAGATTGTCTCCTTTCTCACACTGTTTATCTCAATGGAAAAAAGGAATCTTTTCCTGTTGTCAGATCAGCTATTATAAGACTAATTACTTCTCATTTAGAGTGCCCATCATCTTTCTCCTCTGCTGACAACCTCTGCCGGAAACTGGAGGACCTGCAACAGTTTCAGAAAAGGGAACCCGAGAATGAGGAGGAGGTGGACATCCTCAGCTTGTCAGAGCCATTAAAGGCAAACATCAAAAAAGAACAGGAAGAGAAACAGGAAGAAATTAAGTTCTACTTGCCACCAACTCTAGGCTCTGAATTTGTTGGTGACATCACACAGAAGGTAAGAGCTCTGGCCTGTGGTATTGACAGATTACAGATTTAAGGTGTTTATCCTCATAAATTCAACAGCTTGGTGATGGAAATATGCTGTCTGTTACCCAGCTACACTCTCTGTGTCTCCTCTTGGCCATATCAGTACTTCAGCAAGATTAATTACATGGGAAACATTGCTTGTTGAACATGGACTTGAAGCAAAGACGTCTACATAGACAGTTCAGTGCCTTTCATCCTTTCAAGTTATAATATTTCCAAGTTATAATTTAGTGGGTGATCTTTCCCTGACAGTTCTATAGCTTCCAGGTGGCTGCTGTGGCGGGCGTGACCCTGATTACAAGAGAGGAACTATGTATTACTCCCTATGAAACTTAGCACATTTTGGCAGCTGCTCAAGGCACAAAGTGAAAGACAGTGTTCATTCTCACGCATGGAGGGAGAGGGACAAGATGTCACTTCCAAGTTTGTCACCTCATGCCCTTGACAATTGTTCCTATGCCTTCCAGAATGTTGCATTTTCAAATTCCTAGCATATCGCAACTGTGTTATTCTGCCACAAAGATTTGGGAATAGAAACAAGACCCAGTTTTGTTCAGAATGCTTTAAGAGTCCTCCTTCCAGCCAAGCATTTTTTGGTCAGGAAAGTCTGGCTGATAAGAAGCTGTTTTTGATGCAGAAATGAAAACAAAGACTTTTTTCTGCTTTTCCAGATTGGAATCACCCTGCAGCCCGTAGCACTACACAGGAACATATATGCATCAGTGGTAGAGGACATGATCTTGAAGGTGGGTGTCTGCTGGCAGCAAAAGGACCATGAATCGTGGCTAGCCAGGCTGTTTGGAGTTGGGAACAAGCTTCGAAAGGGAACAGAAATGATAGGGGTTTTGGGGGGAGTTTGTTTTGTTTTTTTTTGTTTTTTTTTTCCATTTTTCTACTTGGGGTTAAATTTTCCCTCCCTCCCTCCCTCCCTCCCTCCCTTCCTCCCTCCCTCCCTTCCTTCTTTCCTTCCTTCCTTTCTTCCTTCCTTCCTTTCTCTTTCTTGCTTTTTTTCTTTCCTGTCATGGAGCTTGAACTCAGGGCCTGAGTGCTGTCTCTAAGTTCTTTTTACACAAGGATAGTGCTCTACCACTTGGAGTAACAGCACCATTTCTGATTATCTGGTGGTTAATTGGTGATACAGGGTCTCACAGACTTTCCTGCCCAGGTTGGCTTTGTTTGAATCTTGATCCTCAGATCTCAGCCTCCTGAGTAGCTTGGACTATAGGAATGAGCCACTGGTACTAGCTTTTTCCTTTGCTTTTTAAATCAACTAAGTCATGTTTCCTCTTTTAAAGCATCTTCCAGAATTTTTTGCTAATGACATTCTTGAATATATTTCCCCACATCCCCAGCTGTAAAGGTTTGTTTTTTTTTTTTTTAATAGCCATTTCAGGTGCTGTTTAATTAGTATTCCAGGATAGGAGTCAGTGCTTTCATTGTTTGGGAACTGGCAAAGAAAGCACACAATAGGCACCACTGTCCCGTCCTAGGCAGTGGTTGGGAAAGCTTGTTTCTGTGCCAGGTTTCGTCCTAGCCTGGTTCCTTCCCAGCCTGGTTCCTTCCCTGGTACAACCCCTCCATCAGCAGACATACATTGGTGGTTGCCCAGTTCAGACTTAATTTTTGTGGAAGACTTTTTGATCCTTAGTTGTAGTTATTTCAAAAGCTTGGGTGAGGGTGAAGACCAGTTTTCCTCGGGAGCAGGCAGGTGGCCATTTTGACAATAACAGTGTCTTCTCTTGTAGGCCACAGAGCAGCTGGTGAGTGACATCCTGCGACAGGCGCTGGCAGTTGGATACCGGGCAGCCTCTCAGAACAGGTACTGTTCTCTCTCTGGCCCTGGTTTGACTGGTGCAGCTATTTCCCAGCAGCAGACGTCAGTGCTATGGACATTCCTTGAACCAGAGAGACTCAGAGTCTGGTCTGTTGTTCTGAAAGCCTTTTGGCACAGAGTTGAGCTTTGCTAGAGGTCTGTGCCCTTCACATGCCAGAGTGGGGCATGGAGCAGCTCTATGCAATTATAGTTAGTAACAGCATCCATTATGTAGCTGACACGTATATTACCCAATTTATTTTCACTCCTCTTTTAGAATCTGAGAAAATTTGGCTTTAAAGGGAAATCTTCCTTGCTCCCAGAAAGTAGATGCTGAAACTTAGATTCATACTTAGGTCTCTAACCCTGAAGTCCTCATGCTCACCAGCACTGCACAGGGCCGCCAGGCCCTGAGCAAATGGTAGGTAGGTCACACCCTAACAAATACCGGGGTTTGTTTTGTTTTTTTTTTCCATTATGCTAACAACGATCATTTTTTTGGCGTGGCAGGGGAGGAGGGTTGGTTGTGAGACTTTAAACTCTGGGCCTGGGCATTATCCCTGAGCTTTTCAGCTCAAGGCTACCACTCTACCCCTTGAGCCACTTCCAGTTTTCTGGTGGTTAATTGGAGATAAGTCTCATGGACTTTAGTGCCTGGGGTGGCTTTGAACCTCGATCATCAGATCTCAGTCTGAGTAGCTAGGATTACAGGCATGAACCACCCAGGCTAGCCTAAAATATTGACTGTGCTTTTTTTTTTTGCCTAGTCTTGGGGTTTGAACTCATTGGGTTTTCTCAAGGCCCACTTGAGCCATAGCACCACTTCGGGCTTTTTTATATGTATATGGTACTGAGGAATCAAACCTGGGTCTTCATGCATGCTAGGCAAGCGCTCACCACTAGGCAAAACTCCCAACCCTATAATAAATTTCTCATAGAAGTGCCTGGGGACATGAGGAAGCTTAAGACAATGTTAGACTGTACTATCCAGTAATTTCATAATCAGGCAGTGGAAGTATTGAGAACAAAGGAAGGAGAGCACAGAGTTCCAGTCCTGCTGTCTGTTGTCCTTGAAACCAGGAGTGAGCCAGTGTCTTTCATGGTGCGCTGCTCATACTTGCGAGGCAGACACGGTACTGCCTGAACCACGCTATTACTCCTTTTGGTTAATTTATGGTGTCTGTGTGTGCCCTAGGACTTGAACATTCAGGGCATAGGTGTTGTCCCTGAGCTTTTTTTGCTCAAGGCTAGTGCTCTACTACTTAAGCTACAGCTCCACTTTTACCTTTTTGTGATTAATTGGAGATAAGAGTCTCATAGACTTCCCTACCCAGGCTGACTTTGAAGCACAATCCTCAGATCTCAGCCTCTGAGTAGCTAAGATTACAGGCGTAAACCACTGGGTACCTTGCAACATTGGGGTTTTTTTAGGTAGGGTCTTGTGTCCTCTCCAAGCATATATGTGCACTGTGATCCTTATTGTTGTTGTTTTGTTTTGTTTTTTTCACTTACTACTGTAGCTGGAATAATCGGTATGTTTGCCCAGCTTTGGGTCTTGCTTTTTTTTCCCCCTAAGCTTGTCTAGACCTACTTGGTTCTCGTTATACCTACTACATAGCTGATATTACAGGCATGCCCCACCACATTCAGCCTTGTCATTGAAATAAGAATCTATTATCTTGGCTTGCATTGAACCATGATCATTTCCTGAGTAGCCAGCACACTTGGCTTTTGTCTACCATCTTCTTTTTTTGGGGGGAGGGGGTGGTCATGGGGCTTGAACTCAGGGGTCTGTGTACTGTCATTGAGCTTCTTTTGCTTAAGGCTAGCACTCTGCCACTTGAGCCACCTCACCACTTCTGGCTTTTTCTTTTACATGGTACTGAAGAATCAAAACCAGGGCTTCATGCATGCTAGGCAAGCACTCTACCACTAGGCCACATTCCCAGCCCTCTACCATCTATTCTTTTTGTGTGTGTGTGGTGGGGGAGGGAAGTGGTCATGGGGCTTGAACTCTGAGTCTGGGTGCTGTCCAAGAGCTCTTCAGCTTAAGGCTACTGCCCTACTCCTGGGCCTGGGTGTTGTCCTTGAGCACCTCAGCTCAAGGCTACTGCCCTACCCCTGGAGCCACAGCCCTACCTCCCCTTTTCTAGTGATTAATTGGAGATAAAAGTCTCATGAGTTCTTTTATGCCTGGCTGGTTTTGAACTGCAATCTTCACATCTCAGCCTCCTGAGTAGCTTGGATTACAGGTGTGAGCTACCATGCCTGCCTCTACCATCTTTTCAAGAGATAAGAAATATGGTCCCAGAATTCCACAGTATTTTGATATACTTCAGACTACTGAGACTAAATCATTACTGAGTCTAAATCACAACCATATTCTCTCCTGATACCCACTTTACTTTTTTTCTTAGTCATTTAGTCAGTGTTGGAATCTTCTTTCCTAAGTAGCACAGTGATTGAGGGTCAGCTGGACCATTCATGAAAATGCCAAGGCAGTTCAGGGAAGAAGAGAGAGAATACATCTGGAACTCCTACCCCACAAACGCCCACGTCATTGCTTGGCCCTCATCATCCCTTTCCAAAGCCAGTGCAGGGAATAGTCCCTTTGGTAAATGATAGATCTGACAGCATTACACCTGGTGGTAACATCTTTTTTTGTTTTTTTTGGACCAGGATTCCCAAAGAGATCACAGTGAGTAATATCCACCAGGCCATTTGCAACATTCCCTTTCTGGACTTCCTCACAAACAAGCACATGGGGATATTGAATGAGGATCCGTGAACATGGTGAACATGCTCCTAGAAAAGCGCAAGGTTCGAAGCTCCCTGAAGTTATTCAACTGTGATGACTCTTTTGTTTGGAGAAGGTCATTTTCTGTGGCCACCAAGCCATAGCCTCTACCCAAATGAGTAACAACCATGTCCACTTGCAGATGAAACCCTGTAGGACAGATTCTACTCCCAGGTCGTGGAGGAAAGCGGAGTGATACATGCTCTGTCACCTTGCATTCTTTACTCTGTAATGGCTCCAGGAGCAGGGCTAGGCAATGTGTACCAGGCTCTCTCTCTCTCTCTCCCTCCCTGGCTATGCGTGGGGGAAAGGGCACGGTGGGCTGAATCCTTAGGAGATAGAAGTGAGTCTGTCAGGCTAAAGGTGTCGCCCCCTCAGTGAGCTGGGGTTATCATCATGAAGAGGGGCTAAGCTAGGCGAGATAGCTGCAGGAGGCAGGGATGCCCTGCTGAACCACAGAGGCCTTGGAGGCTATACATTGAGGGGAATTCTTTTTCCATGAAGTCCAGGAGCATGTCGGCAGTAAAGCAGCATCATGAGGTAGCAGACCCCAGCAGAGGGCAGGAAGAGGTTTGACCATGCTCAGGACACTGCACATAGGTATAGAGAGTGTCTACACACCTCAGGCTCTGGGGAAATCATAGCAACCAGGCCCATGTGTACCATGCCCAGGTGCACGAGCTGCAGGCCCTTCTTGTTGCCTCCATGCCCAAAGCCGCCCTGGACAAGCTTGGCCAGCCTTATTGGTCTTCAGTGGATCTAGATCTAGAGCCCTGTTCTCTGCTAAGATTTTCCCAACAGAAACACTGGTGAGTGCCTTAAGGTTGGAGAAGAGCTGCTCAACTGCTCAAGCCCAGAGAGGGGCTGCAAGTGCCCAGAACACACAGAGAAGAACAAGGAAGAAAGTAATGGGCAGGAGGGCAGTTAGCAGGGCCACTGCGAGGCATCCAGGCCTGCAGGGCCTTCCTGGTCTTCTCATGGTTTATATCAGGAGGACAAAAGAAAGAACATACTCTCAACTAGAAATCCGCTCATATTCTGCTTATAGAAAATTTGAAACCTCCAATTCTGAATTAACTATTCAAGCAGTGTGATTCAGGTTTCATGGGTCCCACACGCCTGTGTCAGGAAAATAAAGCAGGAAGGTGGCTGAATATTAATTCAGCATCTAAAGGTTAACAAAATGCAGAAGAAACCTGGTAGAGCCTGGGGCACTCTTGGCACATATATGTATAATGCAACAGTACTGGGGGTTTGAACTCAGGGCCTAGCGCTTGCTAGGTTGGTGCAATATGGCTAGGCCACACCTCCATCCCTCTGGCTTGGTAATATCAATTACAGCTTAGTGATATTAATGTTAGTACATGATATTGGTACATGAGGTTGAGACTACATACATAACCTGCCATAAGCCTGATGAGCAGGTAAGCAGATGCAGTCAGTGCCAGGACTGAGATCTACAGAGTGGAAGAGCCAAATAAAAACACAGGTATGAAAGCCTAAGATTACCATTTTGCTAAAAATAATCATTGATTTAACAGTCTTTGTGTGTTAACATTTTAAATGTATTTCTGTCGTCATTTGTAACCCAATTGTGTAAGAGTCTACAATAAACGTTTAGTATTTGTGATGAGTTTTCTAGCTTGGAGCACTAAGGTGGGCAGCTTCCTTCCTGCTGGCATGGGACAGGGGCACAGGCTCCATGAGCGCCTGTTTCTCTACTTCCACAACGTATTGCCCAACCACCTAAGATAAAAGTTGACAATTATAGACAAAAAAAATGTTTTGGTCAGTTGTGGGGCTTGAACTCTGAGCCCCTGGGCATTGTCTCTGAGCTCTTCAGCTCAAGGATACCACCCTACACCTTGAGCCCGCAATGCCCTGTCCACAGATCTTTGAAAACATGGAAGATGCATGTTGGTCCTGGATGTAATGGTATCTGACAAGTAGCTAGAGGCAGAAACAATGTAAACGAGCTCAGTTTCTTGCAGACCAAGGCAGAAGGAAATTCTGTCAAGCAAACTGGTCAATCTAGTGAGTTAAAATTGGACAAGCTGATGTCCAGAAGTTGCCTTTGCAACATAGTCCTTGTGCTAGGTCCATCTGCTGTCACATGGCTAAAAAAATAACAGTGGAGAAACATGGAAGCTGAAGACTCTGAAAACTAGTTTACTGAAGGCAATGTTTTCTGCCTAGAAGTAGCTTTTTGGGGCACCAAAGCTTTTTGGATCGCAGCTGAGCTGAGTGTCCTGGGGGAAGCAAGAGGAGGACCTCACTCAGCCAGACCTTCCCCAACACTGGTTATCCCTGCCAGGGAGTGAGAAAAGCAGCAGAGCTATGATCCATGCCATGGGAACAAAAAGGGATCTCCCTGACAGAAGGGACCCTGAGTGAATGGCCAGACTCTGGCATACCTGCCTCAAGTGGGGCCCTCTCGCCCAGGAGAGCCTAGCTTCCCCCTCTCCCTCTTTTCCTTTTCTTGTGTCCTGGCCTTTGAACGCAGAGCCTGGGGTGATCCTGAAGCTTTTTTGCTCAAGGCCTATGCTCTACCCACAGCTCTGCTTCTGGATTTTTGGTGGCTAATTGGCGATGAGTCTCACAGTCTTTCCTACCTGGGCTGGCTTCAAACCGCAGTCCTCGGATCTCTAAACCACTGAGTAGGATTTGTAGTCACTAGGATCTAACGGGAGCCTGCCTGCCTAGCTTTTTTTTCTTTCTTTCTTTTTTGTCAATCATGGGACTTGAACTCTGGGCCTAGGCGTTGTCCCTGAGATCTTCAGCTCAAGGCTACTATCCCTGCCCCTTAAGCCACAGAGCCACTTCTGGTTTTCGATGATTAATTGGAGATAAAATCTCAGGTCTTTCTGTGCCCTTGCTGTCTTTAAACCTTGATTCCCAGATCCCAGCCTGAGTAGCTAGGATTTCAGGCATGAACCACTACCATATCAGCTAGCTTTTTTTTTTTTTTTTTTTTTTTGCCAGTCCTGGGCTTGAGCTCAGAGCCTGAGCGCTGTCCTTGGACTTTCTCAAGGCTAGAGCTCTACCACTTGAGCCTCAGCACCACTTCTGGCTTTTTTTCTATGTATGTGGTACCAAGGAATTGAACCCAGGTCTTTATGCATGCTAGGCAAGCACTCTACCTCTAGGCCAAACTCCCGGCCAGCTAGCTTTTCTTCAAAGCCATTGTTTACAGCTTGTTCTAGAGTTCCATGCTATGGCAACTGAGAAGTAGGGCCTTGATATGGATGGTTTCAAACCCCCTTGACCTGGGAGAGGGGCTTTCCACTTGGAGTCTCCGTGGCTTTGGAGCAGTGGCGTATGTAGTACTCACTTCGGTTCATCATGTTGAACATTTTCTATAGGCTACAATTGGTGAACAGATTGGATTTTTTTATTTTTCAAATGTAACTTTTATGACAAATATAAAGTATTTCACAGTTATCTGAAATAACTGGGAGTGGTTTGAAAAGGCCTTGTGCTTGCTAGGAAGGCGTTCTGCCACTTGAGCCACAACCTCAGCCCTGCTTTTATTTTTAAAATCTTTTCTTTCACATAATACAAAAATGCTTAAAATTTTATAGAAATTTTAGTAAGTATAATAAAGTATAAAAAGTAGCTACCCATGACTCCCTTCGCAGAGATAGGAACTCCTGGTCAGTCATTTGCTGCCATCAGCATTTCGAGTGTCTATGTAAGGTTGGTGTGGGCTGGATGCACACAGCTGAGACTTGCCTCAGGTGCTTTTCGTGTAGGGCCTGACCCCAGCCAGGAGCAGGCGGGTAGGTTTACAGCCAGGTTTCCTGGTACCTGATGCAGCCTGGCAGGGGCTCGCTGTGGTGCTCTGCAGAGCAGCCAGCCGCACCACATAGGTCTGGGATGGCATTTCACCCGGTGCAGGAGGCTCTGCATCTGCTGTAGTAAGAAAGGACTTCCTGCCAGCCAGGGCTGGCGGAGCAATGCATCCCCAGGCAAGAGAACCAAGGCGTCCAAGCGTGTGGCTTCCCAGCGGGCTCTGGGACCAGGGCCTATGGCCTTGAGGCCCAGTGGCACAAGTGTGAACTGGTTGGCACCAGGGTAGGTGTGCTAAGGAAAGAATCGCTCGAGCAGCTGCTCTGGTGGGCTCTGCTGTGTTTGTCCTGCGCAGAAGCTCGAGTGCTTGATGGACACACAGGTTTGGGTGGTGGCAGCTTTGCTTTTAGGTGAAGCCAAAAGTTCTCACAGCACACAACCAGCAAAAAGCACAGCTGGTGCCCAGGCACAGACAGCGCTTTCCCCATCATCCTGGGAGACGGTGCCCACACGTACTACCTGCAGGACCTCTGCCCACCCACAGCAAGGACAGCTGCAGCCTCTCTACATTAAGGTTCTTAGTATTGAGAGATGGGGTTAAAAAGGTATGAGAAGGTGCTCATGTATTCATTTAAAGACATAAATTAAGAAATCAGAACAGTACATTTTTGCATTTTAGTAAAGTCAGACTGTAGTTAATCTGCTCACCTCCCACATTAAAATGCCCAGCAGGCAGTGTGCAGTCTCTCCTCTTAGCAACATGGAACATGCAAACCAGCAAGGGAAGTGACAGGCCCCTCATGCATAGCTGTGCTAGTGTTTAACTTTAGACTCACTCTTGGCCCCCCTGTGTCTTTTGCTGCTGCCAGGCCTGTGCCTACCTCAGCCAGCACCCGGAGTCTGAGTTAGGAACTTCCTGGTCTGAAACCTGAGTGACACAGCCTGGGGCCACACGATGCTTAGATGGAGCCACCTGGGAGCCAAGAACCTGTCAAGCCAAAGGGAAAGCCTTAGTTCCCTCATCCACACACATCAGCCCTTCAGATGTTTGCCAGGCTGTTGTACAAAGAGCTGCCCGGGCAGCTACACTGGTGGGACTTACTGAGACCGGAGGGACTTTCAAAGGTGATGAGCCACGCTGCCACAGGTTCACGGCAGAGCAAGGGGTGGGGAGGGGCTGGTGACGAGGTCTCATTGCCATCAGCATTCCCCATGCTAGGGCCTGTGTATGGTGGTTCCTTTCTAATCTTTCCTGTGTTAAAATGCAAGTTGGCAATAAAATACAGGGTTCACCTCTTAAGAGACCATCACAGGTTTCTTGTTTGAATACTTCACTCATCCAAAAAAATGGCTTGCTGAAACATGGGATCATCTTGGCTATGAAGAGATTGTCTTCAAAGCCCCATGATCCCTACTCTACTCGGAAACTTCTTCCTAGTGACTTAACCACACCATGTTGTCACTCAGAGGTGATAACCTTCCACAACTCAAACACCCTAGCCATTGTCGGAAGACACAAGGATACCTACCGCCTGGGTTACCACAGGCTGTAAAATGAATGAAACTACCATGCAACCTGGGGAGGCCACCCAAAGTGGGCTCGATTGGTTCTGCTGAGGACCTGACACATCCACATTCCTCAGCTTCCTGAGATGTAAAAGCCCAAGGAGGCGAATGGCAACTGGAAACAGGAAGTCCTCACACTGAGGACGGCGAGGCCAAGTGGAGCTGGTGATGGTGTGTTCCCTGTACCTCCGCGCTCACGCAGGCGCGGTGTCTGCTGCCCGTCCACCAGGACTGTCACACGTTGAGAATCCTCCGAGCTGGACCCTGAAAGATGGCTGACGGGTTCGGTGTGAACTTCTTTCTCACTTCAGGAACCTGGAAAATGAAACATGGCCTGTCAGTGAGTCTTACCCTCAACTCCCTTTCACCAACCCTGGCCCCGGGGAAGGGAATTCACCTCTAGGAATCAGGAAGCTAAGCAGCCTCTTCCCCTCAACACAAATGGGTACTTGGGGATGGACCCCAACACTTCCTGTGGCCTAGTACTGTTGGGATTTAGGAGACACTGCTCACCAAGATGCAACCGTAGAGATCCACCCACCTGGCTGAGGACAAAGAAGTGCCTAGAGTTTCTCTGGCACTGCTGTCCTTGTTCATGACGCCACTGGATGCTACCAGAACCTGGCTCCTACATCCCAATCCTGGAAAAGAGGCCTCTGGGGCGCCAGCCCTGCAGCCCTGCAGCCCTGCTCACTTGGACTAACCTGGCAGCCGGGCCCAGGGCTGCCAGCCCAGCCACAGGTGTGGGTTGTGACGACTTGAGCTGGTTTTGCCTTTGTGGATCTTGAGGGCTTCACCCCGGTCCAAGCCTGGAACTCCTGCCTGTAACAGAATACAAGTAGAAGCAGAACCTTGCACGGGGTCAGTCAGCCATCAGGACCTTGGACTGCCAGGCCCTAGCCCCTGCTGCAACCCTGCTTCAGCTCAGGCAGGACTGGCAGAACACATGGCCCAGAAAGACAGCAGCTGTCCTACCCTTTGCCTCAGTATTTGCTAGAAATCCCAACCTCTAAGTTAATTCCATGGTGCAGGTGACAATAAGCCTAGTAAGGGCAGAACTCAGTCAATACCTGGGCCTTACTGACAGGCAAATCCCACTGTCTAGTCCTGAAGTTTCTTCCACAGGCTATGCCACTTAATGGGGATATAGAGACCCAGTGCCAGTGAAGGCTGGTCACCTCCACTTATGTCTGGAGGAAGTGCCAGCCTGCACAAGCCCAGCCCAGCAAGGATCCCCATGCCTGACGAAAGAAAGGTCAGAATTCTCTCTTGAGAGTACATATATCATGTATGTGTGTGTATGTATGTATTTGGGAGTGAATGCTAATGACCATGTCAAAAGCTGCAAGATGGTGTGGCTTTTGTGGGATTCATCACGCTGTAAGGTGTGGACTTGTGAGCCTCTTGAGACTCCAGGTGAGGCAGATGGTCTGAATGGGAGAAGCTAGCTCTTGGAGGGAAGGACAGGGATGGTACAGCCTTGTCCTGTGTCCTGGGAGCAGCTTTTGGTGGAAATACTTAATTGTTCACAGCCAACCAGACCTCTTGTTTTGGGTGCCAGTCCTGGGACTTGGGAAATCAGGCCCCGGGTACCGTCCCTGAGCTCTTTTGCTCAAGGCCAGCATCAGACCTCCTTACCCTGTCAGAATGTCCCTGCTAGACGCAGAGCTCAGGCAGGCTGTGTTCCCGGGACGGAGTGCCTGGCTAGAACAGCACCCGCCTGTGCACTGGGCTCCCGTGCCCCTCCGAGGCCCACATTCCATGCAGCTCTGGCCTGGCCTGGGCCCTGAGGACAACAAAGTTGCCTTTTCTTGGCAGCAACACAGCTGGGGCCTTGCTGGGAAAGCAGCATGGACAGGGAGGGCGGTGTCTGTCTGTGGCCAGCACTCTGAGCCCCGGGTGCCAGGAAAAGGGCTGGGCCAAGCTGTCAGGTAGCTTTTGCTTCTGAAACTGAAAGGTTCAAAGACCAGCTGCCCAAACCATCTGCTGCTCTGTCTCCTCGGGAAGCAGTTCCTCCCCCACCACCTATGCTGAGCTGCTCCCCCAAGGCAGGAAGGGCTCAGCACTGAGGCCCAGGAGATCCCTGGGCCTACACAGGAAGAGCCCACCCAGGCAGAGAGCCCTTCAGCGAGGCAGAACTGACATGCAGTGACTGCCCAGGAAAGGAGAAAGGCAGACTATGGCTCAGGCCAAGATGACTACTAAAATACAGCCTGGCTGCGCCCACTGTGTGCCAACCCCTTACAGTGCTTTGAAGCATTTTCCTGCAACCGCCCATCTCATGGGCTTCAGCCAAAGTACTGAACGACCAAAGGAGTCAAGGTGAGGAGCTGGCAAGGGCCACCTCATGGCAGGACCCAGGCTGGCTGGACAAGACTTCCTAACGCCATCCACCAGCCAGTCAAGGAACACTGATATTCCCCTCTTTTGGGAGAGGTCAAGGCCTGAGGGTTGATAAGGACTAGAACTGTAGCTTAGGAACAGCCACACCTTGATGTCTTGAGGTCCCTCTTCTCGTTTGCTTTCTGAATTTGGTTAGTTACCAGATGCGTGAGCCAGGTCGAGGCTAGCAGGTACCATGCTGCAGGGAGCCAAGTTCTAATGATTCTGTATCTGCAAGGGCCGGGCCAGTCAATCTGCTATTCCCACCTCCAGAGGAGGAAAGTGCTGGAGAAGCAGTTTGCACACCAGGAAGAACTGAGGAGGCCCCGTTCCCATCTGCCAGCGCTTCTCCACTGCTGGCTGTGTGAGCCAGTTAAGGAGCCCCCGGCTTCCTTGCCTTATATATGCTTAAGGGGTTCCATTACCGTGCATGTCCTCCCATCCTATGGCTGTGCTGCAAACAGCACATGAGGACAACAGGCTAGCTCTCCCATCGCTGACCTTTTAGGGACCTGAGGGGACACTTCCTGCCATAACCAAAGTGTTAATAACCCCAACTTCAAGACCGAATAATAGCACTAGTAGACACACACATATCCTCCTGTCAACCTACATAGACACACATAAATATCTCCAAAGGATAAACAGCACACTTATTAAGACTCATGTAGAACTGCCCATAATATGGCCAGACCTCCACAGTAAGTGGGGAGGAAGTAGCAGGAAGAAGGAAGCCATGAGTACGGAGTGCACCTAAGAATCAGAACCATGGATCCGGGGAGTGCTTTAGGGAATATTGGTTATTCCAGTTCCCCTTCCTACAGTGTGAGGGACTTTTGTAAGTGCAGAAGAAAAGGAGGACGCCCCCAGTTGTCCCGCAGACAGGCCCCCGGTCAAAATACAGCTGGGCCCTAACGTTTCCTCGGCGGGGGTCCCCTGTCTAGCTCCGCCCACCCCAGAGAAGTTGCAGGGGGGCAGGGGAGGAATGGATTCCAGCCCGGTGCAAGGCAGGCCTAGGGTCGAGGGAGGGAGGGGACTCCCGGTCCCCGGGCGCCAATCCGGAGGCATCTGCGGAGTCAGGGGACCGAGGTCGTGCGGGACTTGGGCTCCACCCGTCCCCCGTCCCCCGTCCTGCTGGCTTCGGAGCCCCGTTTCCTTCCACCGCGGACGCGGGCGCCCGGCGCCAGGCCCGTACCTGTACGATGTGGTCGCTGCGGCGGCGTCGGCGTCGCCTAGGGGCAGCACGTAGACGCCCCGGGCGGGGGGCGCCGAGCCTCGGCCCCTGCGGCCTCCGGCCCCCGGCCCGCGCCCCTGGGCCGCATCGCGGACTCCCGCGTCTCGGGGCCCCGCGCGCGCTGCCCACACGCCGAAGTCGCGCTGGTACTGAGTGAGCGGCACGGGGTCCCGGGCGACCACCGCGGGCGTCGGGCCCCTGGCCGCGGCGGCGCCCCCGGAGCCCGGCTCCTCGCTCTCGAGGTCCGAGTAGCCGTGCAGGGTCAGCGGCACCGCCACGTCGGAGCGGTCCAGCTGGTTCCAGCGCCGCGCCAGGCAGCACAGGCGGCTGATGCAGGGCCACGCCATGCCGGTGCCCGTGCCCGCCGCGCCGCGCCGCGCGCTCCGAGCCGCGCCGCCCCCGCCCGGGCCCGCCCCCGCGGCCCCCTGCGCCGCCGCGGCGCCGCCCCCCGGGCCCGGGCCCAGCGCCCCGCGTGGGGGAAGCGCCCCGCCGCCGGGCGGCCGACCTCCGGGACAGCGCGGGCACTGCCGAAGGCCCGTGGGCCCCAGCGGGCTGTCCAACTTGAAGAACGTTTCATAATTCCATCCGACGTTCCCAAGCTGGAACAGGCTTCGCAGAGGCGGGCGCACCCGGAGACGGCTCCGTGGACTGCTCGCTGCCCGCGCCCCGCAGGCGGCTGCGCGCTAGGGGCTCTGCGGGGGCGGCGGGCGCGCTCGTGCAAAGACCTACCACATAGGCCATGCTTCCCAGAGAACCCGTGTTCCAGTCACCCTGGGAATCAATTATTTGCCTGTATTACGCTAGTCTACATTTGTGACAACCAATCCCATTTTCCTTAACTGGCGTGCAGCCTGGGGATGGAAGGCTTCACTGCATGCTGAGGGACGTGTGGTTCAACCCCCTGTGTGTGAGTTGGGGGAGAGGTGTGCAGAGATCTTCCCAAGGAAAACCAAACTGCTGATAATTTCCAACTGATCATTTAGGGGTCTGCTATTTTTTTTTTTTCGTTTTCCTTTTTTTTTTTTGCCAGTGTTGGGGCTTGAACTGAGGGCCTGAGCACTGTCCTTGGGCATTCTCAAGGGTAGAGCTCTACCTCTGAGCCACAGCACCACTTCCAGCCTTTTCTGTGTGTGTGGTACCAAGGAATAGAACCCAGGGCTTTGCGCATGCTAGGCAAGCACTCTACCACTAGGCCAAACTCCCGGGCCCCTACAAGTAATTTCAAAGCACGATTGAAAAGACTTTCTTTCCATTGATGAAGTGGCCGCCAAACTTTCCCACTATGCTACAGAGTTCCTGTCTCCGCTGTGCACGTGATTGTTTCAGTGCAGTTAAGTGAGGGTAACCCTCCGGCTAAAGATTAGTTTGGTGCAGGACAGGAACGGAAACAGCTTCCTTGCCACCCTCAAAAGGCCTAGTATCTTACAGTATCCTAAGTATGCACTGCAGACCAATTACAATAACACAGTGGCAGCCAAGTTAGCCTGCACTCTCAAGGTTGCACTTGGAAGAGATCCAGTCTGCATCTCAGAGGACCGCAGTACTGGCCATTCCTCTCTCAAAACAGCACCTTAGGGCCAGGAGTTTGGCCTAGTGGTTAAAGTGCTTGCCTAGCATGCATGAAGACCCGGGTTCGATTCCTCAGTACCACATACATAGAAAAAAGCCGGAAGTGCTGAGGCTCAAGTGGTAGAGCTCTAGCCTTGAGAAAGTCCAAGGACAGTGCTCAGGCCCTGAGCTCAAGCCCAGGACTGGCAAAAACAAAACAAAACAAAACAAAACAGCACCTTAGTCATAGCTAAGCAGCCTACTGCCACTGGGCTGAGCAGACCTGGCCAGGCCCATGCCTTCTTCCAATTCATATTCATTGAACAGACTCTCACATACAGCCAGTGGGGACTGGGCGTCGTGGCTCACACTTGCAATCCTAAGTATCATGGTTCTAAGCCAGCCTGGGCATGAAAGTTTCTGCATCAGAAACTTTCTTATCTCCATCAGAAAACTGGGAGTGGGGATGTGGCTCATGTGGTAGCGAAGTAGCCTTGAGCTGAAGAGCCCAGGGCCAGTGCCCAGGCCCAAAGTTCAAACCCCACAACTGACCAAAAAAATAAAAAGAGCCAATGGGTCTGGAGATCAGAAAGTCCCGCCCTGAGAAGGTGAATAGAAGGAGGCAAACAGATAAGCAGGGGTGTTTCCAGGAATCCCATGGGGCAGCTTTCCAGGCCCAGAGCAAGCTGCCTTTGTGAACTGTGTGCCAGGCCCAGCGTTGGTTGGCCTGACACATCAAGTTGTTGTCTTCACTAATCTTGTAAAGAAAAGCAGCGTTTGGTTTTCCCCTGATGCTGGGGAAGGACCTAAACAAGTTCTGCCGGAGATGCCCAGTCCACACCCCACCCCCAATTTTTTGCCAGTCCTGGGGCTTGAACTCAGGGCCTGAGGCACTGTCTTTGGCCTTTCCTCAAGGTTAGTGTTCTACCACTTGAGTCACAGCAGCACTTCTAGCTTTCTGTGTATATGGTACTGAGGAATTGAATCCAGGGCTTCATGCGTGCTAGGCAAGCACCCTACCACTAGGCCAAACTCCTAGCTCCCCCTTTATTCCTCAAACAAGAAAAAAAACTTGGGGGGTGTGGGGGGGAGGGAAACGGGTACCAAGACATGTGAAAGGGTATCAATGTATGTGAATTAATGCACCTTCTATCTGGCAAATATCATGTAACCCTTTTACTAATTACAATAAAAAAAAAAACTTGCTGTGTGCTAGAAGTAATGCTGGTACCCACACATTTACTGTGCTGGACAGCTGGACACAAAGCTAGGCAAAGCCAAGACTACATGAAGAGGGAGGGTAGGCTGCACTCACAGCTGTGATGAGGCAAGGGGTAGAGGGAAAGCATTAGAAAAAGGCAGCAGAGCACAGATCCTAGCTGAACACTGGGATGTCTGAAGTGTTCCTGGCACTCTGGCAGCCATACTGAGACCAGACCAGCCAGCAGTCTCCATAGTGCAGAGACTGGAGATGAGAACTGCACCCAGCAGGCTTAGACACTGGGCATGAGAGGAACAAGATTCTAGAATTAAGAGGTGAAACAGAGAAACCCTACGTGGCTTTGTTTCCGCAGTGGTGATGGCATGTTGAGCTGGAGTAATGGAGGGAGTGTGTGCTGCCGCAGACATACTGAATGAGGGGAAGACACAGCAGGCCGATGGCTGCCACGCCACCTCAGAGGCAATGTGACCAGGATGAGCAGAGAAACCAAGCTGGGAGTGCTAGTGGGCCAGTAGGGCGTGGACGACACCCATGCCTCACAGAGGTAGCATGAGGCCCTGAATCCCCCAGACACTTGTAGGAAGTACGGCTTTTCCTGTCCAAAGGTTCCAGTGCTGAGACGCTTTATGGCCAAGGTAATGAGTCATGTACTTCTTTGTGCTGGAGACTGAACCATGGCGAGGCCTTGTGCATGCTAGACAGGCATCTACCACTCAGCCACAGCCCAGCCCCAACTGTACAACTTGCTGCCCACTCCCAGGCTTGACCTTACACATCTTTTTGGAGACAGATGTGTGTAGCTTAGACTGGCCTCAGATTCCGAGCCTCCTGCCTCCGCCTGATGAGTGCTGACTTACCACTGGCAGCTTTCTAGACTTCTAAACATTTCTTCACTGTCACAGAGCACGACACAGATACATGCCTTAGCCAGCTGTTTTTATCGCGCAGACCATGGCAAGATGTAAACTCTGAGAACTCAGCCTCCCATCCCGTTCCATCTCGTCTAATACAAGGTTGTGAACGTGTACAAATGTTGCAGCAAACTCTCCCTCCCCAGTCCAAAACAAAGGCTTGGTTAAAAGAAATTATCTTTCCCCAAAGGGCTGCTAGGAAAGAATGCCTACTAAGTGTAGCACTTCACAGGAGATGGGAGTCTCAGCTCGGTGGGAGGATACAAAGCATTGCAAAACACTGGATTTTACACACACGATACCCGGGTACTCAGTGCCCATCTTGCTGAGTGTGTACAGCTCCCAGCGCTTCCCAAGCGCCTCTCAGATGGCCCAGGGAACTCGGAGCCAATGGGAACATCTGGACCTAAATCACTGCAGCAGGTCAAGATGACCACGGCCTGCCATTTCAGAAGAGTGGCTCCATTAGAACGCCCAGTTTCAAGCAGAAAATACAAGACTCATACAAATCTGAATTCATCCAAGTCACTTCCCTCGCTTAATTTAGCTACAGTTTTAACCTAGAAAGCAAAGCCTAAAAATAGCTTTTGTATGTGCTACTCAGTGCCAGAAAACACTACCTTTCCCTAGAACATTTAGAAAGTGCCACAGCTGTTATTTCAGGCTATGCCAGAGAAAAGAAAAGACTCCCAACATGTTACCATCAGCTGACCCAGGAAAGGAATGCATCAGTCCTGTGCCAAAGGCCTCCACGTTCTTGCCAGGCCTGTCAGGACTCAAACTGGGTCACCTGCAACAAGCAAAAAGCAGGCTGCCAGAGTAGCACCAGTGCTCTGAAAGAGAAGACACACCCTCTATTTACAAACTACAGATATAAATCTTTATTTCAAACTTTGTCATAATTCGCTTTCTGAGACAACATGTATGGCAGGGCAGTTTGAAGTGCACGGGAGGCTGGCTGCAGGGTGATCCAGGCAGGCACGAGGCCCTGGTCCTCCCTCAGGCGCTCCCCGGGCTCCCAGCAGACGAGGCAGCACAGCAGTTTTGGCCAGCCCTGGCTTTACTTAGAGCCACCTCCTTTCTTAGGGCCATTAGTCCTCATTTCATGCCAGATTTTCACTAGAGGCTCCCTGTTCTTCCAAATGAGCTCATGCCCGTAAGTAATGTACCATCTGAGAAAAGAAAACAAATGAGGTTTGACAGTCAAACAGTCTGATATAAAAATGTAAGTACCATCATAATATCAAGTTGATAGTTTTTGTGTGTGTGTTTTTTTGCTAGTCAAGAGGTTTGAACTTGGTACCTGAGCACTGTTCTTGGACTTAAAAATCTATTTAGTTTTAATTAGAAAAGTTTCCCATTGTCATGGAACTTTTTATTTTTTGTCAGTCATGGGGTTTAAACTTGGGGTCTGGACACAGCTCTTTCACTCAAGGCTAGCACTCTACCACTTAGAGCCATAGTACCACTTCGTTTTCCGGTGATTAATTGGAGATAAGAGTCTCATGGAATTTCCTCTCTGGACTAGCATTATAAACCACGATCCTCAGATCTCAGGCTCCTGAGTAGCTAGCATTACAGATCACCAGTGCCCCGTATCATAAAACTTTTAAATGAAGGGCAAAAGCATCATTTATACAAGGCAAGATAGGCCATTAGGGGAAGAAGCCATCTGACAGTCAACTGTGTTGCTGGAGGCTGTCGGTCAGATGGCTCCAGAGCCTGGGAAGTTTCCAGGATGGAGCTGCTGCTGAACTTGCACATCTTATGCAAAACCCCACACCTGAACACAAATGGAAGTGCTGTGACCACATGCTGCTTACGCTCAGTGTGCTAGGCTGGTGTGGACAGGTCTGTGGATACAGCTCACCGAGGCCGAGCCTGTTCCCATCACTAATACTGGAGGAGTCACAGGAAGGAAACTAGCTCAGTGCTGCATACAAGAGGTGCTCAGTACCATTCTTCCTGCACACACACACCACACGGCAACAGCTCCACAAGCTCAACCTGTCTACACAACACTGGTGAAAAGGAACAAGCCAAGCAGAGGGTAGGGAGGGGCCACGGGGAGGCTGTTCAACAACCAGTTCCGCTCAGACTTACATTCCAAAGAGGGCTCCCCCCAGATGTGCTGCATGATCAAAAAACTTCCATCCCAGGATCATTCCTGCTGTATCCATGGCGATAATGGCTTTTAGAGCCTGAAAAAGCCAGCAAGAGAGAACAGAAGTGGTACAACACCCAGTCCTCCAGCGCTGACATGGAGCCACTGCACAACCACTACTGTCCCGGTACTCACGTTCCCTGCGGTGAAGGTGAACATGGGGAGGAAGATGACAGCCAGCCTTCCATCTGGGATTTTAGTGCAGACCGCCGC
The DNA here is from genome assembly GCF_031878675.1 of Megascapheus bottae. Classification (NCBI taxonomy): domain Eukaryota; kingdom Metazoa; phylum Chordata; class Mammalia; order Rodentia; family Geomyidae; genus Megascapheus; species Megascapheus bottae. The sequence continues at coordinate 42,923,582 of NC_143509.1, forward strand.
AAGCACCGACATGATGGCACCAGACTACAAGAGAACAAACGCTGGGAGAGGGGCAAGCACATCTCACAGGCTCACAGCACAGGGCCTACAGGGCACGTCACAAGACAAGGCGCGTGCGTGCGAAGCAATCCACCAGTGCCTAAGAACTTCTACCCCCCAGCTCCCAGAGAAACCAACACAGGCATGGAGTTGTTTCCAAGTGTTACGCTTTATCTTAATTCAGGTCTTATCTGTTTAGTCTCATAAAAAAATTGAACATTTTCCTTATAGCCTTGGGAGTTCACATTTAGAAAATGTAGGGTTTTTGTTCCTTTTTTTTTTTTTGCCAGGCTTGAGCTTTGAACTCAGGGCCTGAGCACTGTCCCTGGGCTTTCTCAAGGCTACCACTTCTCAAGGCTACAGCACCACTTCCAGCTTTATTCTATGTATGTGGTACCGAAGAATTGAACCCACGTCTTCGTGCATGCTAGGCAAGTACTCTAGCACTAGGCCAAACTCCTGGCCCCAGGAAAATGTAGTTTTACAAGAGCCACCCTTCACAGTACCCTCCCAGGATGTGTTTGCTTGGGAATACAGAATAAAAATCAATCCTAGCTACTCAGGAGACTGAGATATGTAGACCACAATTCAATGCTAGCCTAGACAGCAAATTCCTTGAGACATGTCTCTAACAACTAAGAAGCTAGAATTAGAGCTGTGATTCAAGTGGTAGAGTGCCAGCCTTGAGCTCAAAAGCTAAGTGACAGCACCCAGACCCAGGGTTCAAGCTCCAGTACTCTCTTCTCTCCCTCTTTCCCTCTCACCCTCTCCCCTTCTCCCCCCCCCTCCCTCTCTCTCTCTCTCCCTCTCTTTCTCTCTCTCTCTCTCTCTCTCTCTCTCTCTCTCTCTCTCTCTCTCTCTCTCTCTCACACACACACACACACACACACACACACACACACAGTAAAAAAAAACTTTTGTCTGAGTTCAAGCCCTACCACTGGTAAAGAAATTTTAAAAAGTACTTGAGGATAATTTTATTCTACTCTGAGGACAAAGGATTTTGGCTGGATTCAATGTATCTAAGTACTTTGATGGGTTACAGAATATACAACTACACATTTCTTACTCTGCTCCTTTCTGAACGAGTACTTAAATCAGAAATAGTTGGTATTGTCATAGTAAGTGGCAATCCCACTCTAATTTTAAATTCCATGCTGCCACACTTTATTTCTTTTCTTTTTTTTTTTTTTTTTTTTTTTTTTTTTTTTTGCCAGTCCTGGGCTTAAGCTCAGGGCCTGAGCACTCTCCTTGGATTTTTCTCAAGGCTAGAACTCTACCACTTGAGCCTCAGCACCACTTCTGGCTTTTTCTAAGTATGTGGTACCAAGGAATCAAACCCGGGTCTTTGTGCATGCTAGGCAAGCACTCTACCACTAGGCCAAACTCCCGGCCCCTGCCACACTTTATTAATTTTGGACTTCAGCCTTTTTTTTGGTCGATTGAGGGGCTTGAACTCTGAGCCTGGATGCTGTCCCTAAGCTCTTCAGCCCAAGGCTACCGCCCTACCCCTTGAGCCTCGGTGCTACTTCCGGTTTTCTAGTGGAGATAAGCATCTCATGGACTTCAGTGCCAGGGCTGGCTTTGAACTGCGATCCTCAGATCTCAGCCTCCTGAGTAGCTAGGCTTATAGGCATGAGCTGGCCCTCAGCTTTTTAATCCATAAAATCATAATAAAACTTGTCCAAGGCCAGGTACTAGTAGCTCACACTTGTAGTCCTAGCTAATTAAGAGGCTGAGATCTGAGGATTATAGTTCAAAGCCAATAGAGGCAGGAAAAGTCTGTGACACTCCTATCTCCAATTAACCACCAGAAAACTGGAAGTCACACTGGTCAAAAGTGGTAGAGCTCTCTCCTTGAGCAAAAGAGCTCATGGACAGCACCCAGGCCCCAGGTTCAAGCCCCACAACAACCAGCCAAAAACAAAAAAGTTGTCCATGAACACATCAAAATGCCCTCTTAGATACTTTCAGCTAATATTTCTTTCTACCCTCAAAACCCCAAAGTCCTCTGGAGAATTCTCATCAAGGGGAACTAAAAAGTCCCGGATCAAGTCTGAGTCCACCTACTGGTGTTGAATTACTTGCTGAATAAGGTAGGGAACATGAATCCAGGGAACATGAATCTATCTAATCTATGGAATCTACCTACCTGTACAGCTATAACACACACACACACACACACATACACACACACACACACACACACACACACACACACACACACACCATACACAAAGAATCCATTTTTATATAGAAAACAAAAATTCCCAACTTAAGCGGTTAAAAAAAGCATACATATCATTACATAAGATATAGACCTCATTAGGAAAATCAAATATGCACAAACCCAAGGAACACACAAATTAGTGCATGTACGCGCACACACACACACACACACACAATTTCCAGAAATGAAGGTTCTTAGGAAATTTCATATTAAAGGAATCCCATCTGAATTCACTTGAATGCATTAATATAATAATGTACAAATTAACTGTGCTGAATTTGGGTGTGTGTATGTGTATGTGTGTGTCATGGGTCTTGAACTCAGCCTGGGCACTGCCTCTGAGCTCTTCAGCTTAAGGATACCACCCTATCCCTGGGCCTGGGCGTTGTGCCTGAGCTCTGCAGCTCAAGGCTATCACCCTACCATTGAGCCAAGCCCCACTTTCCATTTTTTAGAGGTTAATTGGAGATAAGAGTCTCAGGTCATTTTGTGCCCAGGCTGGCTTTGAACCATGACCCTCAGATCTCAGCCTCTTGAATAGCTAGGATTACAGGTGAGCCACCCCATACATACGGCAAAATGTGTTGACTTCAACAAAATGTTATGTAAAGATTTCTTTTCTTTTTTGGTCAGTCATGGGGCTTGAACTCTGGGTCTGGGTGCTGTCCCTAAATTCTTCAGCTCACCGGCCACTGCTCTACTTCTCGGGCCACAGCACCATGTTGGTTTTCTAGTGGTTAATTGGCGATACGTTTCAGGGACTTTAGTGCCCACGCTGCTTTTGAACCATGATCCTCAGATCTCAGCTTTCTGAGTAGCTAGAATTAAAGAAGTGAGCCACCGTGCCCAGCTTATGTAAAGATTTCTATGTATCTAGAATTCTGCCTTTGAAGTAAAAAAAATATATATAATATAGATATGGATATATTTAAAAATTAAGCATCCAGAATATAAGCTCCCAAGGGCAGGAATCTTGAGCATCTTGCCACTATCCCTGGGGTCTAGCACAAATACCTAACAGTCTTGCCTACCCAGAAGACAATGAAAAACTGACTTAGTAGGATGGAATAACACTAGATTTGAATCAGTCACTAGTCATAATTTTCCAGTGCTATAGCCAATAAGTACTCGATTCCAGTTAGTGGATACAAATGAGCAATGATTAAGCTCTTTACTCTGATAATTCTATGTGTGTAGCAACTCAAATTAAAAGCATATCAGTTAAACATTCATCTCTTGGTTCTGATAACTGTACTGTGGTTCTGTAAGACGCAGGGTGAAGGGTATATAGAAAACTATGAATTTTGAAACCTGCTTTTAAGTACATAATTACTTTATTTTATTTGCCAATCCTGGGGCTTGAACTCAGGGCCTGGGCACTGTTCCTCAGCTTCTTTTGCTCAAGGCTAGCACTTGAATCACAGTGCTAGTTCTGGCTTTTTCTATTTATGTTGTACTGAGGAATCGAACCCAGGGCTTTATGCGTGCTAGGCAAACACTCTACCACGAAGTACATTCCCAGCCCCAAGTACATCATTATTTTAAATTTAACTTCAAAACTAGTTCAAAATTAATTTAAAAATTACATTAGAAATTGTTTAAATTAGAAATACTTACTGCACCAAGTGATGGTCCGTATCTTCCTGTGGCAACTTTACCCACGTAACTGACAAAATTGGAAATAACACCTGAGAAAGAAGTCGTATTTCAATAATTTAAGTATAGGAAAATGGTGTGGTTGGTTTTGGTGGTGGGAAGGTTTCATATGTGGTTCTTGGTAGTGGGAGCATGAAACCCTAAGTGTCATGCATGTTAAGCAAATGCTCTACCACTGAGCTAATCCCAGCCTTTGGTTTTTAGTCTCCACTCCACACAGTTTAATAGTGTCAATATTTTGATTATTTGATTTGAGACAAAGTCTCACTCTAACATTCAAGCTGCCTTGAAACTCACCATCCTATTTTAGCATTCCAACATTAGATTTCTTTCTGTATGCCTCAAGTGTGTGGGTATGAATACTTCCTTACGTTATCACTTCAGCTTGTCAAAGAGACAATCTCATAGGACTTTCTGAGTGACACTAGGACAATCACTTTACCTGTCAGTTTCCATCTGTGACATGAAGACAAGGTTAGTTCTCAAATTCATCAGCTATTCCAGAATCCTCTGGGCCAGAATATTAGGTGATCCATGAGCTCCCTTGGCTCCCATGTCATTAGAGCTCAGGATAGCTCATTAAAGAAAACCAGAACAAAACCCTGCCTATAAAACAGCATCTACAGGGGCCGGGAGTTTGGCCTAGTGGTAGAGTGCTTGCCTAGCATGCACAAAGGCCCGGGTTCAATTCCTGGATACCACATACATAGAAAAAAGCTGGAAGTGGTGCTGAGGCTCAAGTGGTAGAGCTCTAGCCTTGAGAAAGCCCAAGGACAGTGCTCAGGCCCTGAGCCCAAGCCTAGGACCGGCAAAAAAAAAAAAAGAAAAGAAAAAAAACCAGCATCTACATTGTACCCTTGCTACCTACATCGTAACTAGTACTTAGAGAAAAATGATATTCTTACCTTAGAAGCCAGAAGGATTGCCTAGCTTCTATTTTGAAGGACCAGATAAGTACCCAGGAGTATTTAATTAACACTGACTAAGCACATAACTCTGGGCTTGTGGTAGCTTGCTTTTATTTGATCTTTTCGATAAGACCTGATACAAAAAGCTAAGCATCATTATCTGCAGAAAGGTGTAGTCGTTTCTGCAACATCACATAGCTAGCTGGCAGCAGCAACGGGCTCTCAATCCAGATCAGCCTCCAAGCTTAAGAGATTTCTTCACGACAGGACAACTGACAGTATTTTTTAATTTTTTTTAAGTCCTGAAGCTTGAACCTCACAGCCTGGGCACTGTCCCTAAGTGTTTTTGCTCAAGGCTAGTGTTCTATCACTTGAGCTACAACTTCATTTCTGGCTTTTTTGGGCGCTTAATTGGAGACAAGAGTCTCAAAAACTTTGTTGCCCAAGCTGGCTTCAAACCTAATCCTCAGATCTCAGCCTCCAAAGTAGGATTACAATCACGAGTCTCCAACACCAGCTAGATATTTCTAAAAGTCTGCACTTTTAGAAAACAGACTTTTATATTTTACTGTTTTAAGTAAAATTTGCAAGTAGTTCTCTATTGAAAATATATAAACTTTATTGGTAATTATAAAGAAAAGTTGACTGTCAACTTAGCAATAATACCAAGCTTGAATCATGCCCAACCATTTTTCAATTGAAAGACAAAAATGATGCCATCTCCAGGACCAGAGTAGGAAATGGTCCCACACCAACAGAATTCTTGCAAAAAATAAAACAGATGGAACACTGCTCTCTACTCTTCACAGTCACATTACACTGCTCTCATCTAATGCAATCTGCAAACTGAACACATTGGGGAAATGAGCCTGTCTGAAGTTCTTTCACATGGGCCCAGGTGACTGAAATAGTTGTAAGTCTTTGAACCCAGCTAAAGAAATCAAGGTCCACAGCCTGGAGCTGGTGGCTCACACCTATAATCCTAGCTACTCAGGAGGCTGAGATCTGAGGGTTGTAGTTTGAAGCCAGCCTAAGCAGGAAAGTCTGTGAGACACTTATCTCCAATTAACCACCAGAAAACTAGAAGCAAAACTGTGATTCAAAGTGGTAGGAGTGCTAGCCTTGTGCAAAAGAGCTCAGGGACAGTGCTCAGGCCCTGAGTTCAAGCCCCATGATTGACCAAACATACCCAAACAATTCAGGGATCTAAAAATCGAGAGGCAGGGAAGGCAACAGTGCCCTCCATCAACAGCGCCCTTGTCTACACAGGCGATGAGGAACAAGTCCATCCTGAGCACTTATGTACAGAACAGAGCCTAGATAGGTGAGAATGCTTATGATCACAGGGATGTTTATTACCTGCAGACAGGTACACTGCCATGAACTGCTCCTGACCCAGAATGTTCACTATGCTGGAAGAAAAGCTCCACAAAACATACATATTTGCTGCCATGTGAAATAAGGAGAAATGACTGAATGTTGACAGCAACATTGGAGAACAAAGGACCTCTATAAAAGAAAAAAAATGAAAGCTGGTAATTGTGAAACACCAAGTCAACAAAAATGATCTATTTTAGACATTTTTCATTGTTGTTATTAAACACAAGAAGCAAATACAAAGCCAGTTAAAAGTTTAAATAAGCTGCTTAAGTCAGCAGTTTCCAACAAGGTTAAAAAAATTACATTAATAAATCAGTTTCTACTTGTAAACAACCAGTGGACATTCACAGTTCAATGAAAAATTTGTACTTACACCACAAGTTAGAAATAGAATGAGTATGGGGGGGGTGTGGGGGGGGGGGAGGGAAATGGGTACCAAGACATGTGAAAGGGTATCAATGTATGTGAATTAATGCACCTTCTATCTGGCAAATATCATGTAACCCTTTTACTAATTACAATAAAAAAAAAAAAAGAAATAGAATGAGTATATTATTTCAGTTATAAAACTGCATACAGGGGCTGGGAGTGTGGCCTAGCGGTAGAGTGCTTGCCTCGCATGCACGAAGACCCGGGTTCAATTCCTCGGTACCATATACATAGAAAAAAGCCGGAAGTGGTGCTGAGGCTCAAGTGGTAGAGTGCTAGCCTTGAGAAAGTCCAAGGACAGTGCTCAGGCCCTGAGCTCAAGCCCAGGACTGGCAAAAAAAACCCCAAAAAAACAAAAAAACAAAACTGCATACAATATCCTCCTAAGAGGATTCATTGGAGATCTTAATTCATTAAAAAATACTTATATATCTACTATCTGTAAGACATATTTCAGACACCCAGGATAGAGCAATAAGAGATGAAGTTCTTGTCCCAAGCAGTTTGCAGGCTGTTCTCTAGACTTCCTTTGTAATTGTTGGTAAATATCTCATTCTTTGTAGCATTTCCATTTTATATCTACCTCAAAATAAAATCAAATTAGAGCCAGGCACTGTAATCCTAGTTACTTAGGATGCTAAAATCTGAAGATCAAGCCAGTCAAGGCAGGAAAGTCCATGAGACTTTTTTTTTTTTAATTTACTTTTATTGTCAAGATGATATACACAGGGGTTACAGTTAATATATGTAAGGTAATGAGTACATTTCTTGGCAAACATAGTCCATGAGACTCATCTCTAATTAATCACCAGAAAACAAAGTGGTGCTGTGGCTTAAAGCGGTAAAGTGCTTGAATAAAAGAGCTCAGGGACAGCTAGGCTATGAGTTTAAGCCCCACAACTGATAAAAATTAGAAAGTAAAATAAAATTAAGACTTACTTGAGGCTGGATTCGATGTGAAATATCTGATCATTGTCCGCTGTAAAGAAGGTACTCTCCATAAACAGAATACACAGACATTTGCAGCTATTATGCCTACAAAATAAATATGATTTAGGAAGGTTAAAAAGAAAAGCAAAGAAAGCCTAATCTAAAGGCCACCTAAGTAAGATTTTCTACCATAATTACATAAAGGTACTTTGTATTTGAGGAGGGGTAGTAAGATTTTCTACCATAATTACATAAAGGTACTTTGTATTTGAGGAGGGGTAGTAAGCTAAGGAAAGTTAAATAAGTGCCTTCAAAATATTAAAAACTGTCACAAGTTGGTAGTCAAAAAGATTCCTAGACAACTGCAAATGTTTTAGAAGCCAATTTCCCTCACCCAGATCCCTATTCCATTTCTTTAAAACCAAGTGACTCAAGTGTTAGAGCACCAGACTTAGTGAAAAAGCTAAGGAAGAACATGAGGCCCCCAGTTCAAGCCCAGTATCAGCACCAAAATAAAAAGAAAGAAAGGAAAGAAAAAAACATGAATTTTTTGAATTGCCATGCTCTTTGTAGAAGTAGGCATTTATCTTCTTGTTGAATTAGAGGAATTGAAGCATCTTGCTAAGCAATAGGCAGTGAATGCTTTCTACTTCCTTAATAACAGCAAGAACTGACTCCAGCAATATTCTGGCAAGAAGATTTTCTTTATAATTTTTTTTCTTTTTTCCTGGCTAGTCCTGGGGCTTGAACTCAGGGCCCGGGCACTGTCCCTGAGCCTCTCTGTACTCAAGGCAAGCCCTCTACTACTTGAGCTACATGCCACTTCTGGCTTTTTCTAAGTGGTTTATTGGCAACAGGAATCTCATGGCCTTTTCTGCCCAGACTGGCTTCAAACCATGATTCTCAGATCTCAGCCTCCTGAGTGGCTATGATTACAGGTATGATATTCTTTTAAATATAATTTTATCATTATTAAGGTGTTGTAGAAGATAGACTTAGGGAGTTCCTGCTCTATCTTGGAGTTATCCTGGGCATTCCTGGTCTACCCAGGTTTCATTCTCTTGTGTGAGAGGAAAGGAAACTCATTTATATATATATATAGATATATATTTTTTTTTTTTTTTGCCAGTCCTGGGCTTGAGCTCAGGGCCTGAGCTCTGTCCTTGGACTTTCTCAAGGCTAGAGCTCTACCACTTGAGCCTCAGCACCACTTCCGGCTTTTTTTTTCTACATGTGGTACCGAGGAATTGAACCCGGGTCTTCATGCATGCTAGGCAAGCATTTTAACCACTAGGCCAAACTCCCAGCCTCATTTTTATAATTTTTTTCTAGTTATTATCTGAAGTCAGGATTCATCAACACTTGGTGGTATGTCATAATTTATTCGGTATATGCCTTTTTCTTCTTTCAGAAGTACATCAAATGAAATTGTATTGCGTTTAATTGATTCCATCATTTTAGTGGAGACCATAACAGCTATTAGGCTGTTTTCGGTAAATGAAATATGGTGAAAGAGGCAGTAATGGCAAAGGATAGGGAAGAAATATGAGCAAGACAAGGAAGAGTGCTGTGCCCCCTCCCAGTGAGGAGCTCAGAATCTGGGAAGAGAGGCAAGCAGGGCCTCAGAAGGAAAAGGAGAACCTCAGAGGGTCTATCCCACAGGAAGTAAGCAGTAACTAACACCTACCATCTTCTAGTTTTCTTTGGGAAAGTGGAACATCTTTACTACTTTTAGTACCCTTTTAGGTCTAGATTGTTATACATAGTGACTGATATTTTTAGAGTAAAAGATCCTTGAGGATAATTTCCTATGCCCTAAACTCAGGTTTCCATAATCATAGAGATAGTTATGGCTTTGGAGTTTGATTATACAGCTAGCCTCAAAAATGACAACCGCTAATCTACCCAGTAGTCCAGTTCCACTGGCCACCTGCTCCAACTAGTGGCAGAACCCAGATACCTGCGAAGTACAAAGCCCCACAGCTCTGAGGAAGGGAGACTTGAAAATGGTAGCTGACGAAAATAATATGCAGAGAGTGAACAGTGGCAAGTTTTCCATCCTAACTCAGGAAGCCTTTCTGGCAATTTATGACAAGAGTAGCAGCCCTGGGCAGACTAATCAATTTTTCTCATTTCATAGACCAATGGCCACTAATCTTTGATTAGAAAACATATGCATACTTAAAGAACAAAAAATACAGATGGAAAATAAATGGGTAAAGTAAATTTTGCATGGAATTAAAGCTACCTCTCTACCACATCTTTAAAAAGTGATTCTCACCAGATGCCAGTAGCTCATGCCTGTAATCTTAACTGCTCAGGAGGCTGAGGTCTGAGGATCATGTTTCTAAACCATCTGAAGCAGATATGTCCAGGAGACTCTTATCACCACTTAATCACAAAACACTCAAGCAGTAAAGTACTAGCCTTGAGCATAAAAGCTCAGGGACAGTGTCCAGGCCCTGAGTTCAAACCCCCAGTGAAAATATAAAAAAAATTATTTTCAAGGACAAGTTGAAAAAGAACAGTTCCACATTTGGGACTCCAAAGTGAATATCAGCTATAAAGGGAAACTTTCCACTTCACCATGAATTCCACCTTAAAAATGAAACATAAGCTGAACAAGGTGGTTCATGGCTGTAATAACAGCTACTCAGCAAGTGAGGCAGGACTGAAATGTGTGGGCAGCCCAGGAAGAAAGTTACAAGAACCTACCTCAACCAATACAAGGTGGGCAAGGTGGTACACACCTGTCAGTTACATAGGAAGCATAAATAGGAGGATCACCGTCTAAGCCCAAGGAAAAATTGAGACAATATTGAAAAAATTACCAAAAAAGGGCTAGGTATGTGACTGAAGTGGTAGAACACCTGACTAGCTAGTGCAAGATCCTAACTTCGAGGGAGGGAGGGAGGGAGAGAAGGGAAGCAGGTATCCCTCACAGTCGATACTGTTCTTCTACATATCCAGAAGTAAAGAACTATGGGGAAATTTGAAGTGCCCACTGGCTGAAACTCAGGAACCAAATGCATTTAAAACATTTTGCTGCTGGGCCAAGAATTTGGCCTAGTGGTAGAGTGCTTGCCTAGCATGCACGAAGAACCAAGGTTGATTCCTTGGTATCACATACATAGAAAAAGCCGGAAGTGGTGCTGTGGCTCCAGTGGTAGAGCTCTAGCCATGAGAAAGCAGAAAAACAGTGCTCAGGCCAAAGAGCTCAGATTCAAAGAACAAGGAATCTTTACAGGAAATGCTCGGTTCCATGGTGAGAAACCTCTAGCCTCCTAAGAGTTTTCATGCTGTTGCTGTGTTGGTTGCTGTGTGGCTCTAGTAGCTCGCCTTGAGAAAGCCCAAGGACAGTACTCAGGCTCTGAGTTAAAAGCTCCAGGACTGGCGAAAACAAAACAAAACAACCAAAAAAACCTCTGCAGTTCAAACTTGTCCAGGTTCTTTAGAAATATAAGATTATCACTAAGCATCTAAATGTAGGAAAGTAAGTGAGGCAAAGTATACTTTTCACTTCTCCTTGGGTGAGGAGCTGAGCCAACTCACATAAGATCAGTGTAAAAGGAACAACTGGGTAAGCAGGCACGGCCAGATGGACTAACAGGCATCTCTAAGGAGGCAAGATGGAACTAAAGATTCAGTGTATCCCAGACAATCTCTGTACATAGGTAACTGAGAACTGCTCCTATTAGAGTGGTTTTAGGGGCCCCCAAATTGCTCAAAGAGCACTTCTTCAGCTTGTTAAAATTTCTTAAATAATGAGATAATATAGATCCAAAATCTTTTAGCATGATCATTCACATTTATGTGATGCAAATACTCAAACTGCTAGACAGATTACAACTTAAGCTCTCTATTGCATGTTCTTCAATTTTTTTTGGGGGGGGGGAGGCGGTTTCAGTCATGGGGCTTGAACTCTGGGCCTGGGCATTGTCCCTGAGCTCCTCAGCTCAAGGCTCACACTCTACCACTTGAGCCGCAGTGCCACTTTCAGTTTTCTGGTGGTTAATTGGAGATAAGAGTCTCAAGAACTTTCAGACTTTCATGCCTGGATGGCTTTGAACTGTGATCCTCAGATCTCAAACTCCTGAGTAGCTAGGATTGCAGGTGTGAGCCACCGGTCCTGGGCTATTACTCTTTCCATTTTTCTTTTCTTTTTTTTTTTTTGTGGGTCATGAAGCTGTAACTCTGGCCTGGGTGCTATCCCTGAGCTCTTCAGCTCAAGGCTACTGCCCTACCCTTGAGCCAAGGACCAGTTCCCATTTTTCTAGGGGTTAATTGGAGATAAAAGTCTCGAGGTCTTTAGTGCCTGGCTTTGAACCTTGATCCTCAGATTTCAGCCTCCTGAATCGCTGGAATTACAGGCGTGAACCACAACGCCAGGCTTATTCTTCAATTTTTTTTTAAGGGACTTACTTTAATAACTACTTACTGGCATGAGAAAATGTTTTACATTTTATTTATTTATGTCGGTTGTGGGACTTGAACTCTGGGCTTGGGCACTGTCCCTGAGCTCTTCAGCTCAAGGCTTACTGCTCTACCCCTTGAGCCACAGCACCACTTCCTGTTTTCTGGTAGTTAATGAGAGATAAAAGAGTCTCACCATCTTTAGTGCCCGGGCTGGCTTTGAATCTCAATCCTCAGATCTCAGCCTCCTGAGTAGCTAGGATTACAGGTGTGAGCCCTGGTGCCTAGCTTACATTCTTTCTATTTTTTATTATTGTAAAGATGTACTAATTACCTGATTTAAATAGATTAAATAAATAAATAAAAACAAAAAGAAATGTGTATATTTTATTTTTTGCCAGTCCTGGGCTTGAGCTCAGGGCCTGAGCACTGTCCTTGGACTTTCTCAAGGCTAGAGCTCTACTACTCGAGCCTCAGCACCACTTCTGGCTTTTTTCTATGTATGTGGTACCGAGGAATCGAACCTGGGTCTTCATGCATGCTAGGCAAGCACTTTAACCACTAGGCCAAACTCCCGGCCCTACACATTTCTTTTTGGACACCCCTTCTTTTACTCTGTTGCAGTTTTTCCCCTGTCCCACCCACAGTTGTACAGCAGTTAATATGCCTTCAAAGAATACAAGGTACTATTTGTGAAACTGTACTTAAAATACCAAAGGAAACTGGGTGCTGGTGGCTCACACCTATAATTCTAGCTATTCAGAAGGCTGAGCTCTTTAAGATCACAGTTCAAAGCCAGCCCCGATAGGAAACCCCAAGAGTCTTTATCACCAATAAACTACTCAAAAAGGCTGGAAGTAGCACTGTGCAATGGCTGTGGCTCAAGTGATAGAGCACTTGCCTTGAGCAAAAGAAGCAAACAAAATCAAAAGCAATCAAAACATTCCTATCCTATGGAAATGTTACTAACTTTGGTTACTTTCATAAAGCAAAGCAAACATAACACTCTAATCTCACTGGAAACAGATATGCTTCTATTTTGTTTCTGGGTGGTACTATGGGCTGAATTCAGGGCCTTCTGCTTGCTGGGCAGGTACTCCCAGCAAGCTGGGCTGTGCCCCCAGCTCTTTTTACTTTTCAAGTAGCATCTTGGACTTATGCCTAGGCCAACCTGGATTGAGATCCTCCTATTTCCAACTTTGCATGCAGCTAAGATGACTTGGTGCATGTCACCACAGCCAGCTTTACTGGTTGTGATGGAGTCTCATTTTTGCTCAAGAAGGATTTGAATCACAATCCTCCCGATTTCTTCTTTTTTTGAGAGGTAGGGTGGGGTGAGGGGTGGGGGCGGAGGCCTTTAACTGGGCCCTGTCCCTGAGCGCTTCAGCTCAAGGCCAGTGCCGCACTACCCCTGGACCTGGGCATTGCCCCTGAACTCTTCAGCTCAAGGCTACCACCCTACCCTTGAGCCAAGCCCCACTTCCTGTTTTCTAAAGGTTAACTGGAGATAAGAATCTCAGGTCCTTTTGTGCCTGGGCTGTCTGTGGACTTTGATCTTCAGATCTCAGTCTCCTGAATAGCTAGGATTATAGGTGTAAGCCACAACGCCCAGCCCTTCTCTCTTTTCACCAATCCTGAGGCTTGAACCCAGGCCTGACCAATGTCCCTGAGCTTCTTTTGTTTAAGGTAAGCACTTTATCACTGTAAGCCACAGAGCCACTTCTGGCCTTTTCCGTTTATGTGGTACTGAGGAATCAAAACTAGGGCTTCATGCATGTTAAGTAAATACTCTATTGCCAAGCCACGTTCCCAGCCCACCTCCTGATTTCTATCTCCCAGGCAGCTAGATTGTAAGTGTGAGCTACCACGTCTAGGCCATTTTTTTTTTAAACAAAAGGGCCATATATATATATATATATATATATATATATATATATATATATATATATATATATATATATATATATATATGTGAGATTGGCATCAAAATTCATGATCCTTCCATTTCCCGAGTAAACAGATATGCTTTTGTTGAGCCATCTTTGAAGCCACCAGATTTATTAAAATTACAGTGCCTGGCCAATTCTAGTCTTTTGTATGACAGCATATCTCCCCCTTCTCAACACCAGTACAGGCTTACTGGGGGAAAAGAACTCATAGAGGAGAGTCTCCAGTCAAAACAAAAGACTCACTCCTTGACAATGCATTTTGAAAAATCGCCAACAAATAGTTCAAGATCCCATTCTCTTGTTTCTTCAACAGATTTTAACTGAGTGCCTCTACTTTGTACAAAGTAAGGGCTCAGTGCTATAATAACAGAAAAATTGCAAAGTTCTCTTCAACATTTAAAGATCTGAGGTGGGGGCTGGGAGTTTAGCCTAATGTAGAGTGCTTGCCTAGCATGCATGAAGACCCGAGTTCAATTTTTCAGTACCACATACATAGAAAAAGTCAGAAGTGGTGCTGTGCCTCCAGTGGTAGAGCGCTTGCCTAGAGAAAATCCAAGGACAGTGCTCAGGCCCTGAGCTAAAGTTCCAAGACTGACTAAAAAAAAAGATCTGAGGTGGTATAAAGAACAAAAACTACAGTGAGTTCAAATAAAACAAAGTGCTTCCTAAGGGAAACAATGTCAATTATAAGCATGAAGATTAAATCAAGCTAATAAGGTGATAAAAGTTACTCCTTTCAGACTAGGGAAATAAACATCGTTTCTTTGCAAAAGAATACTAACAAGTATCAAACATGTTTGAGAAAAAGAACATTCTGATAGTCTCTAAAAATCATCTTTCCTAAAAATCATCTTTCCTCTTTGTGTAATTATCAGAGACTTAGAAATCTACTTTTCTAAGTTTCTCAGATAACTAAATATTATTCCAATGTTACATTGAGGAACCAGATCTGTCTTTCCATCAAAATTAACAAAGAACAAAATAATCACAGTGATGCATTGTATTACATTAAAGAGGATCTTATAAATAGCATAGTAGAACAGATAGTCAACTGGTACGGAATGAACTAGACCTGGCTCTCAAAAATCAGGCCTCTCTTTACATACTACTCACAGCTGGACCTTCAAAAAAAAATATTCTTCTAAAAGCAATTTTCATACCTATGAAAGGGAGACAACTACCTTGTAGGCAACCTTACAAAGTGGGGGAAAAAGCATATATATGCATAATAGATATAGTCCTGTATACCAAAAAAATGTTCAATGTCTCCTTTAGTTTCTTTTAAAAAAAAAAAAGAGAATCAGGCAGTGTGGAGGTTTCTTAAAAGAACTGAAAATAGACCTTTCCTACAATCCTGCCATACCACTCCTGGACATCTATCCTGAACATCATAACCTAGGATATAATAAGGACACCTGCTCAGCTATGTTCACCTCTGCACTATTCACAATAGCCAGGTGATGGAAACAATCCAGACGCCCTACTGCAGATGAATGGATACAAAGAATGTGGTATAGGGGCCGGGAGTTTGGCCTAGTAGTTAAAGTGCTTGCCTAGCATGCATGATGCATGAAGACCTGGGTTCGATTCCTCGGTACCACATATAGAAAAAAAGCCGGAAGTGGTGCTGAGGCTCAAGTGGTAAGAGTTCTAGCCTTAGAACAGTGCTCAGGCCCTGAGCTCAAGCCCAGGACTGGCAAAAAAAATAAAAAATAAAAATGTGGTATATATGTACAATGGAATTCTACATAGCCAACAGACAAGATAAAAATAATGGCATTTGCAGGGAAGTGGATGAATGTGGATGAATCTCGAGTGAATCATGTTAAGTGAGACAAGTCAAGACCAAAGGAACAAAAGGCGCAAGGTATCCTTAATATGTGGCTATTAAATCCTAACAGTACAAGAGCGATGACTCAATATCTGCGTACCCAATGCTATGGACATGGTATTGGAAATATAAACACAACTACATAGACAAAAATTTATGACTCTATAAACATGTTTTATTACATAGATTAATATATATCTATGACATACAAACCCTCAGCCTAATTTTAATTATGTTCTAAAATCTAAGTGTCAATGATTGTATATATAGATTCCCTTCTTGAATACTTGTTTGCTAAATACACCATCTGAAATATGATGTAAAGATCAATGTTAATAAATTCTTTGATTAAAAAAGGCATTTAGAAAAATGACATCAGGGAAGTAGGGCTGTGGCTCAAGGGATAAGGAGGTAGCCTTGAGCTGAAGAGCTCAGGGACAGCACCCAGGCCCAGAGTTCAAGCCCCATGGCCCACAAAAAGAAAAAAAAAGGAAAAAAAACATACTTCCCCTAAATTCAGGGCCGGGAGTTTGGCCTAGTGGTAGAGTGCTTGTCTAGCGTGCACGAAGACTTGGGTTCAATTCCTTGGTACCACATACATAGAAAAAAGCCAGAAGTGGTGCTGAAGCTCAAGTGGTAGAGCTCTAGCCTTGAGAAAGTCCAAGGACAGTGCTCAAATCCTGAGCTCAAGCCCAGGACTGGCAAAAAAAGAGAAAAAGAAAAAGAAAAATGACATCAGAATCTATAATATAGGATACAATTGTGCCTAATGTATGAGCAATGAGCATATTATAAGATGTTTATATAGTTTATATTGACTAAATTATAATACACATTTCAATTTATACACACATATATTTATACATACATGTGTGTATATATATTTATATACATATAAACACACACATGCACACACACACACACATATATATATATTTTCTTTTACACTTTGGGTTGGCCAGCCAGTGGGTTTAGACTGCACAGTATTTTTTCAGATTTGGGAACTTGTTACATTTTTTCTCTCTGTACCAGTCATTTTTCCTGTCACTAAGAAAATTGAAACATAGTATTTATTTCTTTGGCAAAATCCACCCAGGGAAATAAATCTGGTTCTGTGTGTGTGTGTGTATAAACAAAATAAAGTACAAAGAAGTTCTGTTTCGTCAAAAAAAAAAAAAGAATCACTTATTTCACAAGCAGATGCTCTGATCATATGGTCAAATGTCATACTGGATCAAATGGATCAAAATTAGTAAATAAGTGGCACAGAGCATTAGAAAACCTTTATGCTACACTACTTATTGGTGTTTGGTCTTACTTTGTCTTTAGTCAGGGTTTTTCTTTGTAATCCAGGCTGGCCTCAAACTCTTGACTCTGCTGCCTCAGCCTTCCAAGTGCTAGAATTATGCTATTCTTCATACTGCTACATTATTCTTGATAGCCACAGAAACTCTGCCTTCTAAGCCACTGGTAAGACAGTAGGAAAGTCATTTCCTGTGGCATACTGTACCTTTTGGGTTGAGTTCTCTTCCCTTGAATGGTAAAATGTGTAAGCTAACACAAACCTGTCACAGTCCGTTGGCCATCGCTCAGATTATTCCACCACTTGTTAATCTAAAACAGAAGGAGAATTGCCTATCATTGTACACGAAATACCTCCCGGTTAGGAAAGTAAAACTTAGAAATGCCTGCACCTTGGTCCCTCATTTGTAAAAACTACAGACGACCAAATACATATGATAACCATGTGGTAGGGTGGAAAAAGCATGTTTGGGGGTTGGTTCTTTGGTTTTGTTTTTAATAGAGACATCCTACATTCTGCAAGTAGAACCAATAGTCAGATATTTTATTTTTAACGGTTGGTTTTCTAACATATACAATGGGACAGTAGCTGGGCACCGGTAGTTCACGCCTGTAATCCTAGTTTCTTAGGAGGCTGAGGTCTGAGGTCAGAAGACAGCCTTGTTTATTCAAAAAGGTCCTAGGTAGTTTTAAAATTCTAATCGAGGTGTGGGTCTAATGGTGAATACCTGTAGAACTAGCAAAGAGTACTGCATGGCCCAAGAGTGTGACACAAGCCTGGACAACACAGTGAGACTGTTCACAGAAACTAAAAATACAACTCGAGAATAAATTTGTACTAAAATTGCTATTTTTTTAGATATAATAATGGTATTGAGGCTCAGAAATGAGATAAAAGAATCCTAAATTGTCAAAGCTATATGCTGAAATCTTTGAGTGAAATGTGCTTAGAGCCCGTTTACAATAATGCAGTGATAGGAAGGGACATGAGAGGAAAGAAAGGAAAATGAGTGCAAAGTAAACTGGAATGTGTTGGTAACTACTAAAGTTTGACTTGCCAAAAATATTTCTCTATTGCTAAATATAAAATTTTCCTTAAACAAATATTCTATGACACCCCACCAGATTTTATTATGAGGAAGAAAAAAAAAAACAAGGTTAAAAAATTATAGATTAAGTGTATACATATCATTTCTGTAATTTTAATATGTATATTATCTCCCAGACTGTCTTTACTGCATTTGTACTATGTGAATGGGGCCCCAGGGCTTTCCTTTCCTTTCTCTGAATTTTATTTATTTATTGCCAGTCCTGGGGCTTGTTCTGGGCCTGGGCACAGTCTTTGAGCTTCTTTTGCACAAGGCCAGCACTCTACCATTTGAGCCACAGTGCCACTTCTGACTTAGTTTTATTGGAGAAGAGTCTCACTTTCCTGCCTAGGCTGGCTTCAAACTGCAATACTCAGATCTCAGCTTCCTGAACAGCTAGGATTACAGCCCAGTTGTTTTGGTTTTGATGTTTTTGTTTTTTAAGGCAAGATCAAGTAATCCTCGGGCTCAAGTAATCCTTGCACCTTAACTCCCAGAAGGAAGGGACTATAGGCATGTCTCACTGGACATGACAAAAACTCAACACTTTCATTTGTAGTTGTTTCAGTTTTCTTGCTCCCTTCCCCCACTACTGGATTTGAATTCAAGGCTTTGTGCTTGCTCAGTTTGCTGCCTGGCTGCTGCTATACTCTACCACTAGGCCACAGTTTGGGGCCCTTTGTCTTAATTTTTGTGTGTGTGTGTGTGTGTGTTCAAGTCCCAACACAGGCATTAAAAAAGGGGGATAGAGGCTAGGTGCCAGGGGCTCACACCTGTAACTCTAGCTACTCAAAAGGCTGAGATCTGAGGATCCCAGTTCAAAGCCAGTCCACGCAGAAATGTCTGTGAGACCCTTATCTACAATAAAAAAGTCAGAAGTGAAGCTGTGGCCCAAGTGGTAGATCGCTAGTCATGAACAAAAGAAGCTCTAGGACAGTGCCCAGGCCCTGAGTTCAAGTCCTTAAACTGGCAACACACACACACACACACACACACACACAGGGGAAAAGGGGAGACACCAACTCTCAACCCTCTCTCCAAACGGGAAGAACACTGATGTGTCATAAAAAAGACAAAAATGCTTGAAAACAAAATGGAACTGAAGAAACATTAACCTATGGCTTTAGTTCTCAATACAGACGCATAATTTAAAAAACATTTAAAGATTCACATGATTTACCTAGAAACTTTTTTCAAAAAAAAGTCAGGGTGGGGGCCGGGAGTTTGGCCTAGTGGTTAAAGTGCTTGCCTAGCATGCATGAAGACCCGGGTTCGATTCCTCGGTTCCACATATAGAAAAAAGCTGGAAGTGGTGCTGAGGCTCAAGTGGTAGAGCTCTAGCCTTGATAAAGTCCAAGGACAGTGCTCAGGCCCTGAGCTCAAGCCCAGGACTGGCAAAAAAAACAAAACAAACAAACAAAAAAAAGTCAGGGTGTTGGTGGCTCATGCCTGAAGCCCTTGCTACTTGGAGGCTGAGATCCAAGGATCATGGTTCAAAGCCAGCCTAGGCACAAAAGTCTGTGAAACTCTTAAATCCAATTAGCCACCAGAAAATTGGAAGTAGTACTATAGCTCTAAGTGGTAAAGCACTAGCCTTGAGCTGAAAAGCTGAGGGACAGTGCCCAGGTCCAAATTTCAAGCCCCACAACCAACTAAAAAAGAAAAAAAGAGCTGTCAGTTGGCAAACAAAGTAAATGGAAAATGTGGATGCTCTAGTATTTACATCTCTTTCCTGTATTCCCCTGAGAAGATGGTGGAATAAGAGTCTGAAGATTTTCCTGCCAGGGCTGGCTTCATATTTCAGCCTCCTGAGTAGCTAGAATTACAGGTATAAGCCACTGGCACCCAGTTTCTGTGGTCATTTTTGTGGCATATGGGTGGAGGGATGAACTCATGGAATATTAAGTATAATACTCCCAGACACAGAACACATTAATTCTCATGGTGATAAAAGGATTCTAAAGAAGAATGTTAAGTACACTAACTTCACATCTATGCATGCATGGACTATTAGCACTAAATAAAAATACTTCTTAATGACTTTAAAAATTGTGATTAATTAAAACAATGTTTATCTTTACCTCCTTCCTGAAGTCTCCTTCTTTTTGTGGCCTTATGCTATCCAACCAATCAGCTTTTAGGCCATCAAAATAACTCTGGACTTTGGATTTCAGTGACTCATATTGCCAAATTGCAGCTGATCCAAATGCACAGCCTGTAAACTATATACAATAAATATAAAATATATTACAAAATAATTTTAATAGAGAAATTTATCCATGTCCATTCCCCAAGAATAATATTTTACCTTCCATACAGAAATTCCATTTGGTGACAATAACACTTTGTTTTTCATTTTATTAACTTTATAGTATTTTCAGGTCTGTTAGAAATAGGTCTGTTTCAAAATACCAACTTAGTGCCATTGAAAATGCCATACCAAATAGAAGGCCTAGAAATTTCTTCTCCCAGGCTTACACATAACAGGGCTAGATTCTAAAAGCAATGATTAAATTCATTCTGTAATGGAAATTTGTCTAGAGCCCAGATGATCCACTGGCCACATACCCCTGTTCTTGCTCTAAAGGAATCCAACCAGGACAAACAACACCAGAACACTAGACTAGCCGCAAGCTGATAACAGATAGTGATGTGAACTCTTACCCCAACAGTGAAGAAAAAAGGTTTCACAAGAGTCCTGATGGGATAGGGAGAAGGATAAAAGACTGTTTCTTCTACAGGAGGAATCAAAGCACTTCTCTTGTAAGCTTCCCCACTTAACCCTGTGTCTGATCTTCGTGGTTCCACCTTCCTGGGTGCTTTTCTGAATCCACATTTTTGCTGAATAAAGAAGTTAAACCTATGGGGCAGGAGGTAGAAATATCAGATTAGAAATGGAATGGCATCACCACCATCTCAGTTTATTCTCACTCCAAAGTCCAAGAGGAGCCAGGACTCAATAAGGAGAATTCAAAGGCATAACATTCAAATTTTATGGAACAGACAAGTTACAAACTAACAGCAACTTTAGAGCATTAGTTGGGACTATTTGTATCAATCAAAAAAGTTTGTATCCATTCTCCAATTATAAGATCTTTTGTCTTACAAAATTAGACAAAGGCCAGGTGCTATTCAGGAGGCTGAGATCTGAGGATCTCGGTCAAAGGCAGCTAGGGCACTAAGGACCCTAGACTCATTTCCAATTAATCACTAGAAAAGGGGAAGTGGGGCTGAGGCTGAAGGGGTAGGGAGGTAGCCTGAAGCTGAAGAGCTCAGGGACAGCACCTAGGCCAAGAGTTTAAGCTCCATGACCCGCCCCCCCACACACACACAAAAATTAAGACAAAGGGCCCAAAGCTGTGGCCTAGTGGTAGAGTGCTCACCTGGCATGCAGGAAGCCACGATCCCTCAGTTTGATTCCTCGGAACCACATACACAGAGAAGGCCAGAAAATGGTGCTCTGGCTCAAGTGGTAGAGCACTAGCCTTGAAAAAGCTCAACAATAGTGCCCAGGCCCTGAGTTAAAGCCCCACAATTGGCAAAAAAAAAAAAAAAAAAAAAAAAAAAGAAAGAAAAAGAAAAAGAAAAAAAAAAGACAAATTTAAACTGTCAATTTAATTAGCATAAATCAGCTTTATCCTATTTGAAGTTTAGTCATTTCCAGAACATTTAAATGTATTATACTAGCTGGAAGCCAGTGGCTCATGCCTATAATCCTAGCCACTCAAGAGGATCACAGTTCAAAGCCAGCCTGGGCAGAAAAGTCTGAAAGATTCCATCAACAAATAACTAGCAAAAACCCAGACTGGAGGCATGGCTGAAGTGATGGAGTCCCCCTGCATAAGCAAGTAATTCAATCCAGGGTGTGAGGTCCTGAGTGCACCAAACAAACCAACCAATCTTAGTCATCATTATCTCCCTTGGTAAGTACTGACCCTTATAAAGTGATCGATTCCTCCCACCGTTCTACTCCAAATATATTTGAAAGGAGTTTTGTAGTTTGAGTTCCAATAGCTTGGTCCCTAAAAAAATAACAAACTACTATACTCCACCAAATCTCAGGACTGCATATCCTATTTTTCAAATGGATCTTAAACACTCCTGATAGTTTCTGCTTCTCGTTTCTCTTGAAAGACAACACTTAAGGCTTTTTTCCAGTCAGACTCAATCCATGTTAAGTTCTTTGAACTTTTTCTTTTATAAAACTGTAACTTCTTGAGGGGGACATGCTATCCTCCTGGATTTCCGGTCCTCTAAAGCAGGGGTAGGGCAGGTCTTTTCAGCTTTGGAACCCAGACCCAGAAACAAGATGTACACATCTGATTAAAAATTTTTTAATCATTTTTGGACCTTCTACATGGGTGTTTCCTTAATCCTAACCTAATTCAAATATGTTTCTCTAATACTAACCTAGCCCTGTATTTCCAGCTATGTATTGAATATTTCTACTTATATATGTTCCCATTGCTTATTTAAAAGGAAATTTAGTTTTGGGGGGTTTTCTTTTCCTATAAGCACCTTTATTTTCTGACTTCCTTATTCATTCAGGTAGACCACAGTTCTTTTGGTCACTAAGATTAAAAGCTTATATCCCTCTCCTTTATTCTTGCTGAACTATTAAAAACCAACTGTCAAATAAAAAATGTCTTTTATTCCTAGTGCAACTGTTTATTTCATGGCTTGATTATACCAACAACTTTTTAACATCAACACTAAACACATAGCATCTTTTCTCTCCTCACTTTTCCTCAAATACTCAATAGATCCTAAACACTCTCTTCTAGGGCCTACAGGCTGCTGTTATTACTATTTTATTTTTGTCAGTTGTGGTGCTTGAACTCTGGACCTGAGCACTCACTGTCCCTGAGCTCTTCAACTCAACACTAGCACTCTATAACTTGAGCTACAGAGCCACTTCGGTTTTCTGGTGGCTAATTGGAGATAAGAGTCACACAGACTTTTGTGCCTGGGTTGGCTTTGAACCTTGATCCTCAGATCTCAGTCTCTGAGTAGCTAGGATTATAGGCGTGAGCCCCAGCACCTGGTTTGTTATTACTATTCCTGCCTAGAATGTCCCTCTTTTCCTCTCAGAAATTACATAGTAATGATGGAGGATGGGTGGTAATTTGACTTGAAATTTTGCCTAGCTAGTACTAGTTCAGCCTCCAGTACCACCAAATTTTATGATTTTATGCTTCCAAATAAGTAGCATTTAGTATGTGTAAGACATGGAAAGAAAGAGATGGAACTAAACCCATGACCACAGCATCTAGCATTGAGCTCTAGAATTATTTTGGCGGGGAGGGGGGAATGAGGGCAGTATTTGGGTTTGAACTCAGGACCTTGAATTCAGGCACAATGCTGCTGATTCTCCAGCCCGTTTTTTCACTCATTAGTTTCAGCATAGGGTCTCCCTTTCATCAAGGTGTGGAATCTTTCTACTTTAGGCTTCTCATCTCTACATATTCAGCTTCTCCCTTTGGAGCCTGGATCTTCAATCCTACCAACTGGCCTCCAACACAGCTTGGCATGACAGCTGTGGGCCACTGTGCCTAGATACAGTTTAAAAAGGGGATTCCCAAACTTTTCTCATTGGACTGGCCTCGAACCATGATCTTCACATTTTCAGCTTCCCAAGTAGTTAGAATTAAAGGCAGATCCTTAGTGTATGGCCACAAACCCTATTTACTTTCAGATAGTATCTCTCAATAAGCAGCCCAAACTGACCTCAATCATGCAGCCATTTTCACCTCTCAAACAGCATGGACTACAGGTGTGCACCTCAATGCCCAACAGATAGTCCTTTCAAAGAAATCTATTTTCCTTGCCTAGCAAGGGCTAGTTCAAATCCCAGGACCACCAAAAGCAAAACAAATAACAAAACCTATTTTAGAACAGTTCTAAACGTATCCAATCCTCATGTTGTTCTAAGCTCCCTTTAAAGTCTAGTTAACATTTTATGAATAAATAGTCCTGAGTAGATATTCAACAGCTAATCCAACCATAATTCTAATCCTTTTCCCTGACCTGCTTTTTCTATATAATCTTTCCTCTCACCACATTTCCTCAAACACTCAAAAGCTCCTACTGGGTCTACTGGCTGCTGTTATTACTATCCTTGCCTTCAATGCCTTGCTGCACTCCCTGGTCCAATTATCTCAGAAATTACTTTCCAGTATGCCACATGGCAAGGGGTGGCTCTATCACTTAGGCACTCTTGGAATGTTTTTATTTACCTAATAAAAAAAAATCACTGAGGGCTGGGAATATGGCTTAGTGGTAGAGTGCTTGCCTAGAATGCATGAAGCCTTGTGTTCAATTGCTCAGTACCACATACACAGAAAAAGCTGGAAGTGGTGCTGTGGCTCAAGTGGTAGAGTGCTAGCCTTGAACAAAAGCAGCTCAGGGACAGTGCCCGGGCCTTGAGTGCCCAGGAATGGCCACAAAAAAAAATATTGATGTCTCTCATCTACACATCTACCTTTCTTTTTGACTTTAATAGAGATGCAATTCCAAAAGCTGGAGCACTTATCTTTAATGCCAAGAAAAAGGTTAAAGGATTTTGATACTAACCTTTGACATTTTTTGACTACTAAAGCAAAGATGATAGTCACTTAGCCTCCAATTGTTTTAACTAGTTTTTTTACACAACTATCTGTTTACTTACAGCCAAATGCATTCCCATTTTCTTTTTGGCAGAACTGGGACTTGAACTCAGGGCCCCAGACTGGCAAGCATTCTATCACTTGGGCCACTCTCCAGTCCTTTTGCTCCTTTTTGTTTTTAAAGGCATTGTCTCAAGCTACCTTTTCCACATTGGGCATAGGGCCATGATCCTCCTACCTCTGCTTCCTCAGTAGTTGGGATTATAGGTATATACAATTACACCTAGAACCTAAGTAATGGGGTGTTAATGCTTTGCAATTAACTTGAGTCCTATTAAATGCTCATAAAAGTAACATGACTTTATCCAATAAACAAAGTAGTAAGTAATCAAAATAAATGCCACTGTGAGCCAAAACAAAGGTATGACAAAGAAATCAGAACATGTTTACTATAGAGATTCACAAGTCTAACTCAGTGTTGTGGGTTTCGACATAGATTGTGAATCCTTCTTAATTCCAACTAATCAACTGGCTTTTTTTCAGCTGAGTTTTTCTTTTTTGCCAGTCCTGGCTTGAACTCAGCCCTGAGCACTGTCGGGCTTTCTCAAGGCTAGAGCTCTACCACTTGACCACAGCACCACCTCTGGCTTTTCCTATGTATGTAGTACCGAGGAATCAAACCTGCATTCTAGGCAAGCACTCTACCACTAGGCCAAACTCCCAGCCCTCATCTGAATTTTTTTTGTTTTTGAGAGGAAACAGTCTCCCTGATGAATCCAATCTGGCTCTCTGATCATCCCTCGTCAACCTTCTGAGCACTAAGATTACAGGAATGTAACCATGCCGTAGTGAGCCAGCCAATTCTAGCACAGTTTTTCTGTATCTCATCAATTCTTTTTTTTTTTTTTTTTTTGCCAGTCCTGGGCTTGAGCTCAGGGCCTGAGCACTGTCCTTGGACTTTCTCAAGGCTAGAGCTCTACCACTTGAGCCTCAGCACCACTTCCGGCTTTTTTCTATGTATGTGGTACCGAGGAATCGAACCCGGGTCTTCATGCATGCTAGGCAAGCACTTTAACCACTAGGCCAAACTCCCGGCCCCTGTATCTCATCAATTCTTAAAACGAAAAACAAGGGCCAGGAGTTTGGCCTTGTGGTAGAGTGCTTGCCTAGCATGCACACAGACGGGTTTGATTCCTCAGTACCATATACATAGAAAAAGCCGGAGGCAATGCTGTGGCTCAAACAGTAGAGGTCTAGCCTTGAGAAAACCCAACGATACTGCTCAGGCCCTAAGTTCAAGGCCCAGAACTAAAAAAAAAAAATCAAAAAACATGTTTGAAAAGAAATACGCACTAGGTTGGGAGCCCAGCTTAAAGCAAAAATCAGACCTTTTGCCTAAAATATTTACCTTGGGAATCTTACTAGAAAAAGTATAGAGCAAAGGACACCAAGAATGTGTTAAAGTTCCCAATTTATCAGATGCATATACATATATTAAGTGTGATAAAGTGTAAGCTATAGCTATACATATAGAACCTTCTCAATAGAATTCAACTTGGTTTACTGGAAATATATATATATATATATATATATGAATTTTACATAAAATCCTATATGCCAAAATCTTCTTGAAATGTAGGGGTTTTGTTTTATTTCGTTAGTATCAGAGTTTTAGCAATGTCTTCACAATTGCTACACAGGCACACTAACAGATCTTAAAGACAGTTTAGCCAGGTACCCGTGGTACCCGTGGAGGCTGAGATCTGATGATCATGGTTCGAAGCCAGACTGGGCAGGAAAGTCTGTGAAAAATCTTATCTCCAATTAACCACCAGAAAACTAGAAGTGAAGCTGTGGCTCAAAGTGATAGAGCACTAGCCTTGATTGAAAGAGCTCAAGGACAGTGTCTAGGCCCTGAGTTCAAGACCCATGACAAAAAAAAAGTTTTAGCCAGGCACTGGTGGCTTGCAGGAGGCTGAGATCTGAGGATCACAGTTCAAAGCCAGCCTTGGTAGGAAAGTCTGTGAAACTCATCTCTAGTGAATCACTAAAAAACTAAAGTGGAACTATGGCTCAAAATAGTGGACCACTAGCCTTGAGCAAAAACAGCCCACAAAACCCATCTCCCCTACCCCACCCAAAAAAAGGTATTTTAATATGAGTTCTCTGTAGGCGCTATTTGCTTTCCTTGGATAGATTTCTACTTTCAGGTCTAAATCATGTTCATCTAAAGTACTGCAAGTGCCAGGCACTTGTGGCTCACACCTATAATCCCAGCTACTCAGGAGGCTGAGATCTGAAGATTGCGGCTCAAAGCCAGATAGAGCGGGAAAGTCCCTGAGCCTCTTAACTCTGATTAACTACCAAAAAGCAACAGATAGAGCTATGGCTCAAGTGGTAGAATGTTAGCCTTGAGGACAAAAACACAAAAGCTCAAGGACAGTGCTCAGGTTCTGAGTTCAAGCCCCAGATCTGGCACAAAACAAAAAACTTGTTAGTAGTAAAATTTCTAAAAGGGTCAGACTTTTGTCTTCTATAACAGGCCAGATATAAAATCTATGACATATTACTTTTAGCTACCAGGAACCTTGGACATGCACAGTTAATGGAACCTGTATTACCACCTTCAGTGCTTATAAAATGCCAATGCTTGGCCCCCACCAGTTGTATTACATCACAATCATGTATACGGGTCATTCTTCGGCATACTAATTTTAGAACCATAGGAATGCGAAGATCATAAAGAAGGCAATTTACATTCCTTATTAGCTTTCAGTGCCTATTTGCAGAAGCAAGGCACAAATACTACATTTTCCCATGTAACCATTAAATAAACAGCAAGCTTTCCAAATGGCAAGATTTTGTTTTAATCAGGTATTAACCTTTACTCTATCATGTGTTTCTTTTGCTTTTGCAGTCCCAAGTGGTCTTTACATCTGATTTTTACTATAGTTAAATTTACCATAAGCTAGTTTTCTCTTACTTAACCCCCCCCTTTTTTTTTGGACAATCCTGGGGCTTGAACTCAGCCTAGACAGTGTCTTTGGACACTTTTTGCTCAAGGCTAGCACTCTGCCACTTGAGCCACAGCACCACTTCTGGATATTTCTGTGTATGTGGTTCCAGGGAATCAAACCCAGGGCTTTGTGCATGCTAGGCAAACATGCTACCACTAGGCCACACTCCTGGCCCCTTACTTACCCTTTCTATGACCAGAACCTGATGTGTACTTAAAATACTGAACACACCTTTTGCTTTTTTTTGGAGGGGGGATCAGTTTTGGACCTTTAACTCAGGGCCTGGTGCTGTCCCTGTGGTCTGTTGCTCAAGGCTAGCATTCTTATCACTTTGAGTCACAGTTCCTCTTCTAGTTTTTGAGTGGTGAATTGAAGTGTCTCATGGGCTAGCTTCAACTGCAATCCTCAGACCTCAGTCTGAGAAGCTGGGATTACAGGTGTGAGCAACCAGTGCCTGGCTCTGTTGCTTCTTAATAAGACATTCCTCCACACACACACTGCAATCTGAAATGTGATTTGAAATAAACACTGGCATCAGGATCAATGAAATCTACCACCACCTCCATCTGACGTCATTCTGTCTCCCCAGAAGAATGTATTAGTGCCAGAAGCTCCATGTAATGTGTTAAGAAACAACTGCAAGTTTTTCAAAAATGCCTGATAAATTAACTTGGCATACCTGTATTTCTATACAGGTTCTTCTACTCTTCCCATCCTTCTAATTGATTTCACAGGTGGGGTCTGAGAAATGACAGTTTGCAAACTCTCCAGGAGATTGTGTTGTTTTGTTTTTTGATGTAGTCTCACTGGGTGGCTCAACCTGTCCTCTAACTCCTGTTCTTCCTGTCCCTGTCTCCTGAGTTTACTATTGCAGGTCAGTGTCCATTCTGGGTAGATTTTAGGTAACAATTCCACCACACTGAAACCTTCTTTACGACGATTTAGCCCCCGTTCCTGCCATCAACCAGGCAGATGAGACATCCACCCTAACAAATCAGAATCGGGAAGGATGACATTTCAAAATCAATGCACGTAAGAGTTTCGAACTGCTAAAGGATTCCTCTCCTCTCAATTTAGAATTGGGTCGTCCTTAGGTTAAGGAAAAAAAAAAATCAGCCAACATCAATAGTCCACACACGTCACATGGCAGGCTAGGCTGGTTTTCTTGCCAAAGCATCGAGGAACCAAACCCGTCTAAACTCCTAAACAAGAAAGCCTCTCTTAGAACCAAGCAGGAACTCGCTTTTGACTCCAGCCCTCTCTCCTCGCTCTGTCTACGCTCAAGGTTAGGTTGTGGTGGAACAGAGGCTTTGTCATCCAAACCGAGAGGGTAAAATCTCTGCCCTGCCATTCTACCGGCGGTGCCCAAGCGCTCGGGTTCAAACCTGGCTTCGGTGCGTCCCGTCGGGGTTATAAAGTGTGGTCTGCGATGGCCCGGAGTTCACGACCCCGTCTCAGAGGAGAGACTGGTCGAAGCCCGCCAGGCCCGGGGAGGGCGGCGGGGTGCAAGGGCCGGGCCCGGGCGGCGTGGCCAGGGCGCGGCCTCCGCCCCCCACCCAAGGATGCACCTCCGGAGCCCGGGCGCCGAGACGCCTCGAATGGCTGCCATTACCTGTGTCCGAGTAGCCGCGGGGCGGCCAGGGCAGCGGGGAGCTCCTCACAGACCCGGGCGCCCGCCGGCGGAGCCCACGCCCGGCCACAGCTCGAGCCTCTCGGAGCCCAGCATCGCCACGCCATGTTCCCAACCTCTGCCCCACCATGGCCCGGTCTTACCAACCCCAGCCGCGGAACTACTTCCGGGGCGAAGCTGCACCATAGAGTGCGGAGCGGCGGCTAGAGCGCCGGCCCGAGGCCTGGCGGGAGGCTGGAGGACGGCCGGCCGGCCGGGAGCCGCCTCACGGCGTAGCGAGCACGATAAGCATGTCTGCATGACTGCCGTGTGGTGCGTCTCCTGCACGAACATGCAGCGGACTTGGATCTAAGCGAAGGCATCTGACTTCGGGAGAATCTGTGTGTGTGAGCGCGCCCACTGTAACAGCCCAGCCATTGACGGGGGGGGGGCGGCGGCTGCCCCCCACCTTCGGGCTGATGGAGAGCAGCCCCGACCTTCCGTGGGGCTGAGCTTTGAAAGGTCAACTCCACACGCAGGTGGTCCTGCTCGCCGCGTGACGTCACCGCATGACGTCACCGCGTGACGCCCATGGTCGAGAACCACAAGGATGAAGCCACTCGCAGGTGGTCGAGCAGGGTACGCATTTTTACAAAAACAAAACCAACGTGGCAGCTAAGCCTGCCAGCTTATTACAAACTCCAGCACCAGCAAGAAAGAAAAAGATGGGGGAAAGGAAGGAAGGAGGGAATGAATGAATGAATGAATGAATGATTTAATTGTGTTTTAAGATGAAAGTAGAACTGTGGCTCAGTAGTAGTGCACTAGCCTTGAGTGAAAAGGCTCAGGGACACTGCCCAGGCCCCACGTTCAACATTCTCTCCTGTAATTCAATCTATTTCTGGTGAAGTTATCATTTAGTCCTCTTTACCTTGCTCCATGGGAACTGGGACTCAGAACCAGCAGAAAAGTCTAATATCGAACTCTGATTTTGCTGTAAGAATTAGCTTTCATTAGACCCGGTGGTCTTGTCCTTTTTTTATATATATATAACTTTTTTTTTTTTTTTGTCAGTCCTGGGCTGGAACTCAGGGCCTGAGCACTGTTCTTGGACTTTCTCAAGGCTAGAGCTCTACCACCTGAGCCTCAGAACCACTTTTTACTATATATGTGGTACCGAGGAATCGAACCCGGGTCTTCGTGCATGCGAGGCCAGCACTTTAACCACTAGGCCAGATTCCCGGCCCTTTTATATATATCAGCACAGCTACAACTGTGACAGACTAATTTGTTTAGCTTCCAAGTAGGATAAAATAGACGTTTCACAGTTCTTTACAGGGATATGTGGCTGTATAATGGGTGTGTGTGTGTGTGTGTGTGTGTGTGTGTGTGTGTGTGTGTGGTGTGTTCCATGTGGCCATAGAACTGATATCTAAAGACAGAAAACCCGAAATCATGAAAAACAAAATACAAGAAACTGAGTTCTCACAGATGTTGAAGGATTGCCCACCCTGTTTTCCCCGATGGACACAGGTGTCAAGAAAACCACCATACAAAGACGGCCTGATGCAGTCTGAGCCTGGCTGTAAACATTCCATTGTGGGCCTGAGCTGTAAGGCCAGGAAAGGGTTAAGAGGTTGGAAGATAGAACTGGACTTTGTGAAGGTCAACCCATCTAGGAAGACAGATGTAGAACTATTTGGACATTTAAAAAAGCTTGAGACCCACTTTTCCGTGGCACCTCCTGCACAAACAGCTGCTTCAGCGTGAAGCTGAATATCTCCTTCCCAGCCACTGGCTGTCAGGAACTCATTGAAGTGGACAATGAATGCAAACCCCATACTTTCTATGAGAAGCGTATGGCCAAGAGGTTGCCGCTGATGCTCTGGGTGAAGAATGGAAGGGCTGTGTGGTCTGAATCAGTGGTGGGAACAACAAACAAGGTTTTCCCATGAAGCAAGGTGTCTTGACTCATGGTTGAGTTGGCTTGCTACTGAGCAAAGGGCATTCCTGTTACAGACCAAGAAGAACTGGAGAGAGAGAAGTAAATCTGTTCGGGGTTGCATTGTGGATGCCAATCTGAGTGTTCTCAACTTAGTTATTGTCAAAAAAGGAGAAAAAGATATCCGGGGACTGACAGATACCACTGTACCATGCCAACTGGGACCCAAAAGGGCTAGCAGAATCCACAAACTTTTCAATCTCTCAAAAGAAGATGATGTCTGCCAATATGTTGTTCGAAAACCATTGAACAAAGAAGGTAAAAAAAAACCCAGGAACAAAGCACCCAAGATTCAATGTCTTGTTACTCCACCTGTCCTGCAATACAAATGCCGCTGCATTGCTCTGAAGAAACAACGTACCAAGAAAACAAGGAGGAGGCTGCAGAATATGCTAAGCTTTGGGTTAAGAGAATGAAGGAAGCCAAAGAAAAACGTCAGGAACAGATTGCCAAGAGGTGAAGAGCTTAGCCTAGAGTTGAAGAGCTTAGGGACAGCACCTAGGCCCAGAGTTCAAGCCCCAGGACAGACAAAAAAAAAAAGTGTACTATAATCATTAGAATATTCAATGAGATCTTCATAGTGATTAAATGCATTCGCATTATTTCTACTTTGTAGATGGGAAACAGAGTTCCTGATATTCTGAAAGTCTCTTTAAAGGAACCTAGCTTTGTTTCCTTTAAATCCAGGTAATGACATGTGAATGATGAAATGGCTTCATCGATCTTTGTGCTGCAGTGCCAAGTGAGCTACATCCCTATCTTCACATCGTTCACATAACACAAAAGAAAAAAGGGAGAGCACTTACTTTTTCAAATCAGTTTGTATATTATAGAAGAAAGTAGGTAGATGTCGCTCACATCTATAATCCTGACTACTCAGAGGCTAAGATCAAAGGATCACAATTTGAAGCCAGCCTGAGTAGGCAAATCAGAGAGACTCATCTCCAATTAACCAGCAAAAAGCTAAAAGTGGAGTGGTGGTTCAAGTGGTAGAGCACCACCAGCTCTGAATGAAAAACTAAGGAAGAATACAAGTCCCCGTACCAGCATGCACGTGTGCGCGCGCACATACACACACATGTACAGATGTATGATTTGTGTCAAGCACACAGAGTCAGGTGCCTGTAAATATTCCCTCTAGCCTAGGAAGTCCCCTGATGGTTCCTACTGCTCCTTTTTATCTGTTTTCCATCCCTGTAGCTTTGCCTTTTCAAGAATATTATAAAAATGAGATCAAATAGTATGAGTTTGTATGAACATACATTTTCACTTTTTTTTTTTTTTTGCCAGTCCTGGGGCTTGAACTCAGGGCCTGAGCACTGTCCTTGGGCTTTCTCAAGGCTAGAGTTCTACCCCTCTTAGTCACAGCACCATTTCCAGCTTTTTCTGTATATGTGGTACTGAGGAATTGAACTCAGGGCTTCGTGCATACTATTACTAGGTTATGTTCCTGGCCACATTTTCACTTCTTTCAGGTAAAAATACCTACAATTAGTATGACTGGAGTATACACTTTCTAGGTTATATGTTGGCTGGTATAATGCCTGCTCTCACAAGAAATTACCAGGCTGTTTTCCATCATGGTTGTATGTTTAACATTCCCACCAACAGTGTATGAGAGTTTAGGTTTCTCTGTGTTTTCTAATTGTTGAGATTGCCTAAGTATTTTTTATGCAATTCTAACTGGAGTGTAGTAGTCTCTTATTTTGATTCCAATTTACTTCATAAAAATAAATTTTTTGCAGTAAACAAGACTTGTCTGGAGAATCAATGTTTCAAATCTTGGAGATTCTTGTAGGGAAAATAGAAGGTCCTTAGAGGAGAATTTACTGTGTGTTGGCTGCTGGGATATAAATTCTCTATTCTGCATCAGTAGTGACCTGAACTTCTTCCTTTGGGCCAGAAGAGGGCAAGAGAGGGCAGAAAATAGGGTGCCCAATTTTAGTTAGACACTCATTATAGTTGTGCCTTTCCCTCTGAGCCTATTTGACTGCTACCTGGTAAAGCTCGATTGGTTCCCCAAATAATGTAAACCGATTTCCTTGCCAAAGCATAACTATCCACTTTCCACGATCACTGTGGATGCTTGTATAAGAGCAGTGAGCAGTGAGCAGTGAGCAGCTGAGCTGGGTGAACCCCTGCTCTTCCTCTTTCTCCAAGCTTGCAGGAGCCAAAAGAGAATGAGAAGGGTGAGGAAGGTGTTGGGAGGGGCGGGGGGAGGGTTCTAGGCTCTCTACAGGCTACAGGCCCTCCTCTGTAAGGGCTGAGCTGGGGCTGCTCAGGGGAGGAAATGCACAGATCTTCTGTGGCTGCAGCTGCAGAGTGCCCCCAAAGACGTACTGCAGACTCAGCCCTGGCCTGCCCTCTGGCAGTTGGAAGCTAAAGGCCCGAAGGAGAGTAGTAAACATCAGGAAGAGCTCCATTCCAGCCAGCTGGTCCTGGAAGCAGAGGAGAAAGGTCAGAGCATAGCCATGGGCACTCCTTTCCCATCCGGGTCCACCCAGCGCTCAATGTTCATACCTGCAGAGAAGAGCAGGAAGGCCTCATTGACCACGAAGTTCCCATCCTTGTCCAAGAAGTGGCTGGGGTTGAACTGTCTCGGGCTCTCCCAGTACTCAGGGTCATAGAGCACAGAGGCTAGGTTGGGCAAAATGATGGTTCCCTGCAGAGAGAAGCGGCTGGCTGGCTGGCTGGCCTACTGGCTTGCTTGAGAAGCCTGAGAGGCCAGGGCCCAGCTCTGGGTCAGATAACCTCAGGGAAACTCCAAGTGTGCTGGTAGGAATGGCTGGACCCTGCGGGGGCCTAAAGGAGATCCCACGGGCCCCCTCCTCCAGGCTGAGGGAGTGCCCATGGGCTTATGGCAGCTCACATTTGAGAGAGAAACAAACACAGGTGGAAAGAAAGTAATGATAAGCAAAAAGAAAACTGGAGTTTTGGAAAGGCAGATAAAAGGAGAGTAGAAGCCCAACACCAGTGGCTCACATCTGTAATTTTAGCTACACAGGATACTGAGAGCTATGGATCATAGTTCAAAGCCAGCCCAGGCAGCAAAGTCTGTCACATTTTTATTTTCAATTAACCACTAAAAAGCCTAAATGGAGGTGTGGCTCAAGTGGTAGCATAGCAGCCTAAAATAAAAAAGCTAAGAGATGGCACCCATGCCCTGAGTTCAAGCACAGTTCTGTCTGTCTGTCTGTCTCTGTCTCTGTCTCTGTCTCTGTCTCTCTCTCTCTGTCTCTCTCTCTCTCTCTCTCTCTCTCTCTCTCTCTCTCTCTCTCTCTCTCTCTCTCTCTCTCACACACACACACACACACACACACACACACACACACACACACACACAAAGTAACATAGGAGACTGAGAGGCACAAAGCTTGACTCTTGACCCCATAGGGATGGGGGAGGAGAACATGAACCACAATCCTTAACTCTGAATGAAATGCAACCCTTGCCCTAATCCCACCCCTAACCCTCATGTCACTTTCACCCCAGTGCTAATCTCCCTATAGCTTTAATCTCTCCTATGACCCTAATCCCAATCCAAGTGAGGTGAGTGGTCAGATGGGAGCAGGAAGGCACTAAAGCCCACAGGCCTCTGCTTCTTCCTGCATGGCACTTCACGAGGCATCAACAATATGAGCAGGTCAAAGTGGATGGAGGATGGGGTTGCTTATGTTCCCAGGACACAGGAAACTCAGTGCCAGAGACGTTTTCTTTTTCTCTTTCTTGCTTTTTCTTTTTGGTGCAGGTATAAGGCCATAAACTCTGGGCCTCATGCTCTTACTTGGCTTTTCCACTCTTACCACTTGAGACTTTTTTTTTTGTCAGTTGTGGGACTTAAACTCTGAGCCTAGGCGTTGTCCCTGAG
Organism: Megascapheus bottae; assembly: GCF_031878675.1. Lineage (NCBI taxonomy): Eukaryota > Metazoa > Chordata > Mammalia > Rodentia > Geomyidae > Megascapheus > Megascapheus bottae. The sequence continues at coordinate 42,958,838 of NC_143509.1, forward strand.
CTCTTCAGCTCAAGGTTACAGTCCTACATTTTGGCCAAGGCTTTGTCCCTGAGCTCATCAGCTCAAGGCTGGTTTTCTAGTGGTTGATTGGAGATAAGAGTCTCACCATCTTCTGTGTCTGGGCTGGCTTTGAACTGCCATCCTCAGATCTCAGTCTCCAGAGTAGCTAGGATTACAAGCAAGAACCACTGTGCCCAGATCCAACAATTCCTAAAAATTACCTACACATTAAGGATCACTTAGAAAAATGCTATGCCCTCCAGGATTATTTATATTCCATTCCAGGAATCTCTCCTAGCCACTTTGCAAGGTGGTTGACCTTAGCTCATGGAACAAGTTCACAGCAGCGCCTATCTATTCACTTGTACAAGATGGCTCTGCCATCTGCCCATGAAGTGCCTCCTGGGAACTCTCTGCTAGCTTCAGCTTGATAAATGGCAGCTTCAAGTCCACAATCAAATTGAATGTCCACGTTGACACAGGCTTGAAGTGCAGCCATTGTAGTAGGGACCATTCAGCTGGTGAAATGGCTAGGAACCGGTTAGGGATATCTGTCATATTTAATGATATACTGTCAATCTTTGACTCAGCTTTCAGCAGCCATCTCTCACCCAAGTTGTAAGAGTTCCAGCTCAAATCTAAGTTGCTAATCCCCCCCCACCCTTGAACAACTTCTAGAATCAATTGGCAGAAGTGAGCTCTAAAGAGGTTTCTAATCCCAAACAGCTTGAAACAGAGCTGAATTTTGGTCTCAATCTTTTTAAACTTGGCTTGATTTGACATGCACGAAGACCCGGGTTTGATTCCTCGGTACCACATACATAGAAAAAAAAGCCAGAAGTGGTGCTGAGGCTCAAGTAGTAGAGCTCAAGCCTTGAGAAAAGTCTAAGGACAGTGCTCAGGCCCTGAGCCCAAGCCCAGGACTGGCAAAAAAAAAAAAAAAAAAAAAAAAAAAAAGCTATATGTAGAGATGTAGCTCAAGTGGAAAAAGCCAAGCAAGAACACAAGCCTGTGAGTTCAAGCCCCAGTAACTGACACCATATACATACATACATACATACACACATACACACACACTGAAAAGAATCCTAGCTCCTAGTATTCATCCCCTTACATAATCTCCTACCTAGACTGGCTGGATCTTGTTCTAACACATAGACTATGATAATGTGACCTGGTTTCACACTGGAGATTGATTTATGAAAAGATTATAGCTTCTCTATTGGGTGCTCTCTAATTTTTCACCAATGGGGGCCAGCTACCATGTTTTTGCTGTTGTTGTTGTTTGGGGCAGTCCTGGGGCTTGAGCTCAGGACCTGGGCACTGTCCTTGAGCACTTTTGCTCAAGGTTAGTGCTCTGCTTCTTGAGCCACAGCACCACTTCTGACTTTTTCTGTGTATGTGGTACCAAGGAATTGAACTCAGGGCTTCAGGTATGCTAGGTAAGTACTCTACCATGAGGCCACACTTATGGCCCCAGATACCATATTTTGAAGCTACCATAGGAGGAAACTTATATGACAGTGATCTAAGGTCACCTCCAGCTCAGTCCTTGAGCCACTGAGACCTGACAATAGACATACAAGTGACAGATAGCTCTTGTTATTTTAGCTGTTTTATTTCCACCAGTACTGGGATTTGTATCCAGAGCTTAGGCTTGCTTTTCTAACTGGTATTCTATCACTTCAGATATGCTTTCAGCACTAATTTTTGGTGCTTATTTTGGTGCTTATTTAGGGAATTGTTTTGCCCTGCTTGACCTTGAACTATGGAACTATAATCCTCCAGATATCAGCCTCCTGAGTAGCTAAGATTGCAGGTGTGTAGTTATCTACTATTTTATGCTATTTGACTCATGTAATTTCTAAAAATCTGAGTGTATACTTAAGTGATAGCCAATAGCATCACATATATGAGAAACATTATTCTTTACGGTTTAAGCTTTGAACTTCAGTGGGTTAATAGATATATGATATAAAATAATTTTCAGTGGCTACTGATAATTGCAGTGCATCTATTCAGAGCTGAGTAGAGCCCCATTACAGATATCAAATGTGTAACAGTCCCAGCCCCATTTACTTAAAGCTTGTTGGAAGACTCAAGGCTTTTTTTTTTTTTTTTGTCAGTCCTGGGGCTTGAACTCAGGGCCTGGGCACTGTCCTTGGACTTTCTCAAGGCTAGAGCTCTACCACTTGAGCCTCAGCACCACTTCAGGCTTTTTTCTATGTATGTGGTACTCAGGAATCGAACCAGGATCTTCCTGAATGCTAGGCAAGCACTCTACCACGAGGCCAAACTCCCTGTCCCCTTGGACACTTTTGCTCAAGGCTAGTATTCTGCCACTTGAGTCACAGTGTCACTTCTAGCTTTTTCTGATCCTGGGGAATTGAGCTCGCATGCTGGGCTAGCACTCTACCACTAGGCTATGCTCATGGCCCCAAGGACCTTTTATTTTATTTTACTTGTTAATGTGTTCATACTGGGACTTGAACTGAGGACCCTGAGCCGTCCCTTGGCTTTTATCGCTCAAGGTTAGCACTCTCCCACTTGAACCACAACTTCTCTTCTGGCTTTTTGGTAGTTAACTGAAGTGAAGCGTCTCAAGGACTTTCCTGCTGGGGCTGGCTTTGAACCACGATCCTTAGGTCTCAGCTTCCTGCGCTGTTGGGATTACAGGTATGGGCCCCCCCCCCCCCCCCCCCCCGCTGCCAGCCGGAGTGCCTTCTCCTTGCACACATCCCCTACCCCGCGTGCCCCAGGCCGGGCAGCCAGCCGGCAGGGTGGCGCGGGCTGAGCGGGGCCGCTCACCTTGGGCAGGAAGTAAGCGTGCAGGCTGGTGGGCGTCACGCACCGGCGCACGGCGCCCACGGCCCCCACGCTGCTGAGTCGCTGCACCTCGTGGAGGACGGCGCGGGTGTAGGGCAGCCGCTCGCGGTCCTGGTAGCAGACAGCCTGGGCGCTGCCCAGCACCGCATCCAGCTCCTGCTGCACCCTCTCTGCCAGAGGCTCAGTGTGAGTCTGGGGAAGACTGGGTGTCCCAACACCCCACCACCTCCCCGCCCTCACAGGCCTGCGTCCCACCCCTCAACCAGAGCCACCAAAGCGCCATGCTGAGGCTCACTGCCACTTGGGCCCGAACACCCCTTCCTCCCTCCCCCCTCCTCCCCCCCCCCTCCACCCCCGTCCCTGATCCCACAGGAGAGCGGCCCTGCTTCCTGAGAACAGTTCAGGCCTCGCTCCTGCAGGAGGCGCCTACATAAAGGGACAGAACCCAGATTCCAGCCCCTGCCACCCGGGGGCGCTCCAGACACAAAGATCTTCATGCTCCAGGAAAACAAAGGCGCTACCAGGGCCCATCCTTTCACTCAAGGTCACAAAAACTGGAACCAGGGTTGGAACTTAGTCGTGGCCAGTTGATCCCTGGGTAGACTCCAGCCACCATTTTGCTATCATCCTGGGGCTTGGCACTTAGTTTGATGCTTTTGTTTGTTTGCTTTTGAGAGGTAGAACGGTTTGAGCAGGGTTACACAATGAGCTGCAGGCTGGTAATTGAACCTTTCTAGCTTGATGCAACACTTGTCAACATTTGCTGGTTGCCAGTGGCTCATGCCTTAATCCTAGCTAGTCAGGAGGCTGAGATCTGAGGATGGAGATTTAAAGACAGCCTTGGCAGGAAAGTTTGTCATCTATCTATCTATCTCTCTATATCTATTTTGCCAGTCCCAGGGCTTGAATTCAGGGCCTGAGCACTGTCTCTGGGATTTCTTCAAAGCTAGCCCCCTACCATTTGAGCCACAGCAGCACTTCTGGCTTTTCTATGTATGTGGTACATGTGGAATCGAACCTAGGTCTTTGTGCATGCTAGGCAAGCACTCTACCACTAGGCCAAACTCCTGGCCAAGTTTGTGATATTCTATGTCTAATTAACCAGCAAAAGATGCTGAACTGGAGGCATGGCTCAAGTAGTAGAATGCCAGCTGTGAGGGGAGAGCATGAAGCCCTGAGTTCTAGCCTTGGTGCCATCATGCAGGCATATACACTCCCGGTACTGCTGTACTACAGGGCTGAGAACATGAGCCACCCAAGCCCTAGTCAGAATTCACAGGCATGAGCCAGTCAGGCAGGCTGGAAGTGAGTGCCTCTCACCCTGGACGGCTCTGTGATGGACCATACAGATGAGTGCCCAGTGCAGAGTGGTGGCCGTGGTGTCAGTGCCTCCCAGAAACAGGTCAATCACCACTTGGATCAAGTTTTCCTCGTTGAATGTGGAGGTAGGATTGTCTGTGGCCTGGTGGATAGATGGGAAGTGGCTGGGTTGGGGCAGCAACTCAGGGTATTAGCTCCCGCTAACACAGCCCTGGTATCTTCTGAGGTCCAACTCGTCCCAAAACTGTGTAGAACTCCTTGGGTGTCAGAGAGCTCAGAGGACTGAGTTACAGGACTGTTATAGACAACTTTTGATGGGGACTGTACTTACTCCTCGGGTTCTGACCCCAACGTTAGACATGTCTGCCTCTTCTTTTCTGCCTAGCTCTGTCTGCAGTCCTTCCTTCCTTCCTTCCTTCCTTCCTTCCTTCCTTCCTTCCTTCCTTCCTTCCTTCCTCTCTCCCTCCCTCCCTCCCTCCCTCTCTCCCTTCCTCCCTTCTTTCTTCCTTTCTTTCTTCCTTCCTTCTTTCCTGTGTGCTGGTTATGGAGCTTGAACTCAGGGCCCAGGTACTGTCCATGAGTTTTTGTACTCAAGGCTAACACTTTACCACTTGGGCCACAGCTCTATTTCCTGATTTTTAGTGGTTAATTGATAAGAGTTCCATGCACTACCCTGCCCAAGTTGACTTTGAGTCATGATTCTCAGGTCTCAGTGACGATTATAGGTGAGCGAGCCTTCAGGATTCTCTGAAAACTTGCAGACTGACTGTCAGTGTCCAGTTAAAGATTAAAACCACAGACTGTATCAAGGCCCAGCCCAGAAACCCAGCCTCCTCCCTCCCTTGCAGCCAGTGCAGGCCCACCTTGGTGATTTGGGCCAGATAGCAGCTGATGAAGTCCTTGGGAGCCTCAGATGCCTTGAGCTTGTGCCTGGTGATCTCATAGCGGATAAAGCCCTGCATAGTCTTGTGGTATCTGAACAACTCCTGGTGGGGTCCCAGGAGGTGGCGGAGGGCCCAGGGAAACATGTCATACAGCTGCAGGAAGAGAGGTCCATTCAGACACCAGCCCCTGAGTCAGGGCAGCTGAGGTGGCTGGGGCTTCTGACGCTGGCAGCCCTGATATTTAGAAAATGACAAATGCTTTTAACAGAAATGACAGCAGTGGTAGGAGTGCTTGTGTTAAGACCTGGTGAAGACATTGCAATGCCCTGCCTCTTATCCCCTGTCCCACATCCATGCTGTCAGCTTGCTTAGCAGAAGCACCTGAGGAAACCAAATCAGGCCCAGGAGCCTCTTCCTGCAAACTCCCTGCCAGGCCCTGCCATCTGACCTCCCAAATGCCATTACCCGGTGCCACACGGTGCTGACAAAAGCCAGGGCAAAGTTGATGGCTTGAGTCAGTTCCTGGAAGATCGGCTCATCTGACAGGAAGCGGTGGCCAAAGACAAGAACTCCAATGACTTTGGCAGTGGCTCTGCCAATGGCAACCTGAGGGTCAAAGGGTTTGCCTGAGAGCAAAGGGACAGAGCGCAGGTGAGAAGACACACAGAACTCTGCCCCAAGCACTCGCCCAGTCTTAGGCATTCAAGATCCAATCATTCATGTCCACCCTACATTTATGCACTCAGCAAGGTCTCCATCACTTCGGCAAGGTCAGGCTCTGTGACAGTGCTAGGTTTGCAACAAGAGATGGGAGAGACAGGTGAGTATGTGGGTAACAGCAAGGACAAGTGAGTTACAGCTGGAACTACGGATGTGAGGTACTTGGGATTCAGAAGACTTTTAGGACACGGCTTAAGTCTTCCAGCTGTAAAAGATGGAGCAGTGGATTCTCACAGGAAGGGATATGGACCAAAACATTTCAGCAGGAGAAATAAATATATGCAGAAGGTTGGAGATATGAGCAGGGGAGCCTGGTGCCTCATGCCTGTAATCCTAGCTACTCAAGAGGCTGAGATATGAGGATCACAGTTCAAAGCCAGCCCAGGCAGGAATATGGATGGGACTCTTATCTCCAATAAACTACCAAAAGGTTGGAAGTGGAGCTGGGGCTCAAGTGGTAGATACTAGCCTTGAGCACAGAAGCTCAGGGACAGCGCCCAGGCCCTGAGTTCAAGCCACAATTAATTAGTCACTTAATTAAGATTTGGAGGTTGTGGATGTTGATGAAACAACTTCCCAGACAGAAAGGGGGGCGTCTGGCTTCCTACAACCTGGCATTCCTAGGTTTCTGTCTGTCAGCATTGAAGAAATTTCCAGCCTATTCTTACCCTGTTTCTGGTAGAAGGCCTCCGCCAGCTCTGCGATCTCCTGCTGTAGCTGCTCCTCCAGTGCCCGTCTGCCCAGGCCCAGCTCATGGAGTGCTGACAGGCAGAAGCGCCTCTGTTGCCGCCATGTGTGCCCATTGCTACAAATGATCCCTGGACCCAGGGGAAGAGAATGGGGGACAGTCACCAGATTCTCTCAGTTTTCAGATCACTATCACCTGGTTCCCACCAGGCCTTGAAGGCAGATCGAAGTGACCTTTCCGAAGGGCTCTTCACTGCTGCTCTGACTGCTGGGTAAAGGTGGTGGGCCATAAGCCTGGGGCCTTCAGGGTGGGCTCAACTCCGCCTTTTTCCAACCCCCAACCTGTTTTACTTTCAAGAGTCCCTGAAAGAAGTGGAGGAAGACAGGTTGGAAGTCTGGCCTAGTGGTAGAGTGCTTGCCTAGCATGCATGAAGACCCAGATTCGATTCCTTGGTACCACATACATAGAAAAACGTTAAGTGGTGTTGTGGCTCAAGTGGAAGAGCTCTATCCTTGAGGAAAGCCCAAGGACAGTCCCTGAGTTTAGTCCCCAGGATTGGCAAAAAGAAAGAAAGAAAGAGGGAGAGAGAGAGAGGGAGGAAGAAAGAAAGAAAGAGGGAGAGAGAGAGAGAGAGAGGGTGGGAGAGAGAGAGGGAGGGTGGGAGAGAGGGAGAGAGGGAGGAAGGGAAATCAACTTATGGGGAGGGAAACAGGGACAAAAACATGAGAAGGGATATCAGTGGGCAAGAAGTAATGTATCTACTATCTGACGAATGTAACTGTAACCCCTCTATACATTACCTTGACCAAAAGAAGGAGGAGGAGGAGGAAGAGGAGGAGGAGGAGGAGGAGGAGGAAGACATAAAAAGGGAAGGGAGGGGCTGGAGCACTTGCTGAACTAGGCACTGCAATCGACTCTCATAAGCTCATTTAATCATCTCATCCTTGAAGTGGGGCCCGTGCATTACCCCATTTAATAAAGGAGCACATGGGCTGGGGCAGAGACTGTGGGGATATAAGGATAGGTCACGAGCCAGCAAGGGGCTGAACTGGGACTTGGATACTGGGTTGATTTTAATGCCAGTACTGGGATTTGAACCTAGGACCTCATGCTCTTGCTTGGACTTTTTTTGCTCAAGGCTAATTCTCTTCTACCTGCAACACAGCTTGGCTTCCAGCTTTCTGGTAGTTAATTTGAGACAAAAGTCTCAAGGACTTTTTTTGCTCAGGCTGGTTTGGAATTTTAATCCTGGGATCTCATCCTCCTGAGTAGCTAGGACTCAGTAAGCCATGGATACAGGGTGTTTTGTGTCAATTAAGGAGGTGATAAGGAGTCTCAATGCCTCCATTGGAGGTTAGCCCTGAGTCCCTGCGTGCAGACACCCAGCTGGCTCTGTGCCATGATGTGGGGGGGGCAGCCTTGCCTCTTTCTCCAAATAGGTCCTGGAAGAGCGGCGTGAGGGGCCTGCCAGAGAACTGCTCGGAATTGGAGACCAGAGCTTCCTTCATGGCCCGGAAGCCACTCAGCACCACCACAGGCGTGGGGCCCACCCACATGGTAAACACGCTGCCATGTGTCTGAGCCAGCTGTTGAGAGATCAAACACATCAGGCTGTGGGCAAAACTGGCTCATTCCCTGGCCCATTCTTAGCATGAATTCCACACCTTCCTGCACCCAGCATTCTACCATCTTAGAGCACCCCACCTGACTCCCCAAGAAGCCAAACCTAAGGGTGTCACAGGACATTCAAAACAGTCATGGACCAGCACTTACATCCCACCAGGCCTGCTGGCAGGCAGGGGCTACAACTATACGGATCTTCAGGTAAAAGCCACAATGTTATTTGAGGCCATTTTGTGTCAGTGGGTATCTTTATTTGCATTTGGTGAGTTAGATGCCAAGGGCTGGGAGTTTTGCCTGGAGGTAGAATGCTTGCTTAGCATGCACCAAGACCCGGGTTTGATTCCTTGGTTCTATATACATACAAAAAACCAGAAGTGGTGCTGTGGCTCAAGTGGCAGAGGTCTAGCCTTGAGAACACCCAAGGACAGGGCTCAGGTCCTGAGTACAAGCCCCAGGACTGACAAAATAAAAGTAGATGCCAAGCCAGGTGCTGGTGTCTCACACCTGTAATCCTACTCAATAGTTTACCTGTGAGCTACTCAGGAGGCTGAGATCTGAGGGTCACAGTTCAGTCAGCCTCGGCATGAAAGTCCGTAACATTCATCTCCAGCTAACCATCAGAAAACCGGAAGTGTCACTGTGGCTCAAGTGGTAGAGCGCTAGTCTTGTGCAAGCTCAAGGACAGTGCCCAGGCTCTGAGTTCAAGCCCCAAGACTGGCAAAAAAAAAAAAAAAAAGAAAACCCCCCAAACCAAAAACAAACCACATCAGGACTGCATGAGTCTCCTGACCCCCAGGACAGTGCTCTTTCTATTCCATTATGAGCCTGGGGATCTCAATTATCTGAGATTGTCAACTAGATAGCTAATAAAAATTATTATATCTATTAATATATTAAGCTATTTAATAAAATACTTAATAAAATGCAGCACTGATGGAGAGGAGAGTCAAGCCTTGCAGTAGGGAAGTGTCTTCTCCCACCTGCCATAGATTTTGGCAGCAATTCTGCCTGGCTGGAGGTTTGTTTTTTTTTTTTTTTGCCAGTACTGGGGCTTGAACTCAGGACCTGAACACTGTCCTTGGGCTTTCTCAAGGCTAGAGCTCTACCACTTGAGCCTCCCCACCACCTCTGGCTTTTTCTAGGCATGTGGTACCGAGGAATTGAACCCAGGTCTTCATGCATGCTAGGCAAGCACTCTACCACTAGGCCAAACTCCCAGCCCTGGCTGGAGGCTTTTTACACCCCACTCTATACGGCACACATCCACTGTGGGAGGTGGCTTTGTGTAGCGCCTGCTCGAATGATCTACTTGAGTGTGCTTGTGGTGTGGTCTCATTTCTCCCAACTCTCATGTCAGGTAACGTTTCAGAAAATGCCTTCAGGTCCCATCGACGTTGCCCTGGAGCAGAATTCTGGCACACACACCTTTCTCCATTGTCTTCCAGTGTCTTTTCTTGCTTCCTGTCTCTCAGATCATCTCAGGTACTCTATGTAGTCTTTACATTCCATTTTCCCAGTCCCCCTCCATTTCTGCCTTTGCCCTGCGAGAAAGCTGAGTCTCAAGGACCCAGTTGGCACGTGAAAAGACCAGGATCACCTGCCTCCTCCCTCCCCAATGTCTGATCCCAATTCCTTCTTTCCACTCGAGTGTCCTTGAGTCAGTAAGAGAGGGATTCCTCAGTCTCTCCCTGTAGGGCCAACTTCCTACCTGGAGCAGCATTTCTGGATGTAGCTGAAATCGTAGTTGCCACAGGTTTCCAAGAAGGGGCAAGGGAAAGGGACCAGGAGGAAGGTGGCGCCTTTCCCAGAAGAAGGTGCCAAGTTTCAGTAGCAGAAAGGAACCAGCCAGGAAAACCAGCCCACTGAGTACAGAGAACATGGCTCTGCTAGCTCTCCTCCTGATCACTTTGCAGCACAACTGGGCACGTCTCTTTGTTTCTCCCATGCCCACCTTGGCTTTTATGCCAGAGCTCTGGGGCAGAAACTGGAGGGAGGCAAATCCAGTGGAGTAAATCCATTTGGTCACACCAGTCACACTAGAGCAACAGCACTCGGCAGGGCCACAGGGCTGTGACGAGGCACAGTGTGGACCATTCTCACCCTTGGGTTTCAACTGTCTGGACAGCAGAGTGCTGGGTCCCCTGACTTCATGGTTTCATATGTGCAGAGATAGAAGACAATCATCCTAACCAACTGCCTCACAGAGCTGACAGCCACACTCCTGTTGGCTCTGTTGAGGGATGGCTGTGAGAGACTGCACGCAGAGATGCATGATCAGCATCTAGCAAGTCCACAGGCATATGTCAGACAAAGGGTTACTGGTTTCAAGTTACCAAGTCTAGGGGCCAGCAGGTTCTTAATCTCTTCAGAGAATAAGTTCAAGGATGGATACAGGGGAGATCTAAGTTGGAGTGGCTTTATTAATGCAAAACCAAAGAAAATCAAAAGCACACTCTCCTTAGCATTGGCTTGGCTGGAACGGGTGGTAGGGAGAGGTTGTTCATCACCTTAAACCTTTTTTCGTTGTTTCTGTTGCCAGTGCTAGGGCTTGAACTCAGGGCCTAGGGTCTGTCTCCGAGCTTTTTAACTCAAACTAGTGCCATATCACTCGAGCCCAAACTCCACTTCCAGCTTTTTCTGGTCGTTGATTAGAGATAAGAGTCTCAGACTTTCAGGGCTGGGAATGTAACTTAGTGGTAGAGTGCTTGCCTAGGATGCATGAAGCCCTGGGTTCGATTCCTTAGTAACACATACATAAGAAGAGCCAGAAGTGGTGCCTGGCTAAGTGGTATGGTGCTAGCCTTGAGCAAAAGAAGCTCTGAGTGTTCAGGCCTTGAATTCAGACTCCAGGACTAGCAAAAAAAAAAAAAAATCTCATCTTTCCTGCCTTGGCTGGCTTTGAATTATAATCTTCAGATCTCAGCCTCCCAGTAGCTAGAATTGCAGACATGAGCCACCAACACTCAGCAAAGACCTCAAACATTTTTGTTGGCTGTGGGGCTTGAACTCAAGGCCTATAGGCACTGTATCTAAGATCTTCTACTCAAGGCTAGAACTAGCACGTTGAGCCACAGTTCCACTTCTGGTTTTCTGGTTAACTGGAGATGAGTCCTCAGATTCAGTCTTCTGAGTAGCTAGAATAACAGACATGAGCCACCGGTACCCAGCAAAGACCTCAAACTTAGTTCTTTCCCTCAAGCCTGGTGCTCTACCTCTTAAGCCACAGCTGTATTTCTGACTTTTTTTTTTCTACTGGTTAGTTGGAGATAAGAGTCTCATAGACTTTTTTGTCCAGGCTGGCTTCAAATTACAATCCTCAAATGGCAGCTTCCTGAGTTGCTTGGCTTATAGGCACGAGCTACCAGCATCTGTCTTGAATTTACCAGTCTTTAATCACCACCTTCAAATGCTTCCATGTTCTGAGTTGGTCTCTTGGCTCTGTCTACTCCATCTTTCTACTGAAGGGCAGGTACCAGGGTCCATGATTTCTCAGAATCTCAAGTTATCATGAATAATGTGACTCACGAATACGGGAGCTGGTGGCCCTGAGTCCCTGTTTTTAGTGTACAATGTCCCTCTGCGGGAGTGCTCCCACTACGGACCGTTTGATGAGACAGCTGTCCCCCACACTTTCACACTGCTTTCACACACTTCCCCGTCACCACCAAATGAAAGCTCTTGGAGCCGGTCCAGGGATTCAACTGAAGTTGTCTGTGGCTTTGTGCCTGGTTCAGATGGTTTCGACACAGGGCTGGTAGTTTGGACTGGCTGTGATGGGTGAGCACTAGGGGACATGATGTCTCAACAGTGACTTGTGTGGATGAGGTGGCTAGAACTGTGGAGATGAAGGTAGGAAAGGGAAATGGGGCTGTTTCTGTCGGTGGCTCATATTCCATTTGGGCTCCAACTGTCCATCTGACATGTTCCTCAGTGTCTCTCCCAAACCAGCCATAGAATTTGAGCCTTTTCCTTAAGAACAGAAAGTCTAGCCAGATTCTAGTGGCTCAGACCTGAAATCCTAGCTACTCAAGAGCCTGAGATCTGAGGGTGATAGTATACACTCAGCGCCAGCAGGAAAGCACTTGAAACTTTTACTTCTAGTTAACCACCAAGAAGCCAGGAGTGGAGCTGCAGTTCAAGTGGTAGAGTCCTAGCCTTGAGTGAAAAAACTAAGGGACAGCCCCCAGACCTTGAGGACAAGCTCCAGTCCTAGCACAAAAAATGACAAGAACAACACAAACAATGGAGGATCTGTCATCCGAATGGGAAACCTGCCTGCTCAACTTTCCCAGGTGTGTAGACCTCTGACTCGCTTCTTCCCTTGCCTCCCTCCCTCGCCCACAGCTCCGGGTTCTGGCTGCTGAGGGTGGGACTGGGACACGCCTGGCTCACTGCTGAGGGTGGGACAGGGACACGCCTGGCTCACTGGGCCACAGTGCACTCAGATTCTGGGACGGCAGGTGGCAGAGACGTGCCTAACATGGCGCAGCTTTAGTGACTGACAAAGGTGTTGCTGCACAGTGACATGGTGGTGGCCACAAAGTTGCCTCTAAGAGGGAAGCCCATGGAGTGTGGGGCGGATCCTGGGGCAGCAGGCTACCCGCAAGCTGCACCGTCACTGACACTCAGGCCACGGGGCTCCTGTTGCCTTTCTAGAATTCTGGGACAAGAATGGATACAGCTCAAACCTTTCTCCTCTCCCTTTTCTCGTTTTTTTTTTTTTTTTTTTTTTTTTTTTTTTTTTTTTTTTTTTTGCAAGACTGGGATTTGAACTTGATACCTGATGCTTTGCACATTGGTTGGTGTTCTACTAACTGAGCCATGCCTCCAATCCTTTACTGTTGCTCTAAGAATATTCTCTAAGAATTTAACTAAGATGTCCTAAGTGAGTCCCTTCTCTGTTTGAAATATGGTCACATCAAATGCCCTCCTTCTTTTCCTCCTTTCCTTCCCTCTCTTCCTTTCTTTGTCTTTTTCTCTTCTCCCTTTCCTTCCTTCCTTGGACTTTCCTGTCTGAAAGCTGTTTTCTTCCTCCTCCTCCTCCTCCTCCTCCTCTTCCTCCTCTTCTTCCTCTTCTTTTTCTTCCTTCTCCTTCTTCCTTCTTTCTTCTTTCTTCTTGGGACTGAACTCAGTATCTGAGCTCTACCACTTGAGCCACAGCACCACTTCTGGCTTTTCTATGTATGTGGTACTGAGGAGTCAAAGCTGGGTCCTTGTGCATGCTAGGCAAGCACTCTACCACTAGGTCAAACACCTGACCCCTGCTTTCCTTTCTTGTGTTAGTACTTGGATTTGAAATCAGAGATTGGATGTTCTTCTTTAGCTTTTTGACTCAAGGCTGGTGTTTCACCACTTAAGCCACATCTCCACTTCTGGCTTTTTGCTGGTTAGCTGGAGATAAGAGTCTCACTTTCCTGCTGGGACTAATTTCAAACCATATCATGTGAATCACCAGTTATGTAGACAGGGAAATGGTGCTATGATGCCTGGTAGTTTGTGATATACTCAGCCTCTGGAATTCTCTTAAATATGGTAGCATTTCACCCGTGGCCTTGAAAGAGGCAGGGTGTGGCAGTGGACACACCTGGGTATGGGATGGGCTTTACAGACTCTAAACTCTGGGCTTAGGTGAGGATTTGTAATGGTCATAGGTATGGAAAGGGCCAGGGGCGCTTTCTCTACCCAAGGTGCACACATACACACACACACACACACACCCATCCCAGTGCATTCAGCCTCCGCACACATGAGCTTCTTGTGTATCCAAGCACTCTCTAAACCAGAGTAGAGTCTTAATTCTACTCAGAATATTTGTTTCATCCAAAAAAAAGACTTAGACAGCTGCTAAAAACATTAAGTATACTTAGGACAGTCAGAGGATTCAAAATATTATGAAAAATAAAGGAAAAATTAAAAGGCATACTTTAGATCTTGGGTTTGGTTGGTTTTTTTTTTTTTTTTTTTGGTCAATCATGGGGCTTGAACTCTGAGCCTGGGCTCTATCCCTGAGCTCTTCAGCTCAGGCCTAGTGCTCTACCACTTCCAGCCACTGTACCACTTCCTAAAAGACATACTTATAGTGCCTGAGCTTCCTGTTGGCCAAAGGAGAGAAAAATAATATGAAGAAGAGAATTTCTTCAGTACCAAAATTTGAAAAGAAATGTATCTGTTGTTAACATTTTTTCATTGATATTAGAAAGGAGATGTACAGAGGGGTTATAGTTTCATAAGTCAGGTAAGAGTACATTTATTTTTGGACAAGGTCACCATTTCCTTTGTTCTCTCCCAGTTTTTTTCCTCTCATTCCTGCTCACAAGTTATATAGTTTATTTTCATCAGAGTTTCTACATTTTAAAATATTTTTGTGCCCCTACTGAGGCTTGAAATCAGGTCTGGGTGCTGTCCCTCATTTTTTATAAGACGAGTGTTATACCACTTAAGCCACAGCTGTACTCCTGGCTTTTTGGTGATAAGAACCTCATGGACTTTCCTGTCTGAGCTGGTTTTGAATCTCAATCCTCAGGTCTCAGCGTTCAGAATAGCCAGGATTGCAGGTATGAACTACCAGTGCCTGGCTGAAAAGGGATTTCCTGGCAGTGGACTATCATCAAATAGACAATGGCAGTCACAGAACTTTTATAGAAGGTGGAGCTGGAGTGTTTCTTGTGTGCCACTTTCTGTGACTCCAGGCTGGTCAAGGACAAAGCACCAAGAACAGGCCTTTGTACAAGGACAATATGGCTCAGCTTGGGTGCTGTGAGTACAGGGCAGAACCCCATCATACTATGGGGGTGGGGAGATGGAATGGATCTTCACAGGGTATCACTTAGTCTACCAATCACCTTGGTCAGCTAAATATGATACTATTATCAAATGTTGCATGGCCAGGCACAATCCTGAATTCTTCGCCAGAGTAAATATCCTCAGAGGCTGCTTTAGGCAAACACTTCTATTACCCACTTCAAAGCTGTGGTCACAGCCTAAGAGGCAGGGGGTGGGCCAGTGTGGGCATACTGGTATCTGCGACTGCCAGGAGGACTGGTCTGGAGGAGGTGCCAGCACAGAGGCTGGGTGAGTTTCAGCCCTGGAACTCCCATCCTTATGCTGGATCTTTACATTTTAACACTTCTTAGAAAGCCCTGAGACCAAGAGGAAAACATGTTTGTGTCAGCATTCAGGCAAGGCTGGTCAAGGCTAGCCTATGGGTGATTGACCCTGGTGGTTTTAGCCTACCAGTTGCATGGGAACAGAGTGAAAGGTGCATGGAGGAAGGAGAGTGAGGAAAAGGCAGATAAATGAACATCTGTCTTCTTTGGAATAAAAGTACAATGTGTCTGTTGTTGTTGCCTGATAGTTCCCAGTAATTATGGAGCCTCAAAAAAAGTTTTTTGGGGTTGGGGAACTGAAGGGGTCATAGTCCAGGGACTGGGAAACTGTGAGGGAGACAAGCAACTGGACCTGTAAGGCAGAAGTAAGAAGAGGACAGTGGAAATTCCTGGAGGCTGAAGCGAGGCAACTGTCAGGCTCTCTGTGCTCACCAGTGGTCAGAATCGCCGAGGCTGGCAGCCCCACTCCATTCTCTATCAGTGATACCGAAATAAGTCAGAGCAATGGCTCCAGCTCCAAATCTAGGAAGCAGCCATGCTAGGCAAGTTGAGCAGCTTTGCTCTAGCCACTGTGTGCCTGCAGGCCTGGCACCGGTCTGTCCCAGTGAGGTGATGGGACCCTCCCGCAGGAAGACTGTACCAGAGCTGTGGGGGACCCATTACCAGCTTTGACAGCTCTCACGTGGGCAGCAGCCAGCTGAGTCTACTTATGCCTCGTCTACTTTAGAGTGAGGAAGAGAAAGGAGCTTGTTGGAGCCAAGGGAGCACAGCAAGCCCAGGCCAGAGGTGGAAGCAAGGCACAGGAAGTATGGCCGGAACAACATTTTCTATGAAAGTTTCCTCATCAGGGAAATGTATTTGACTATCAGGAACTAAAATATGTGTATCTGTGTATAGGGGGTTGAAGTCAAAGGGAGGGGGAAGACAAATGGAGAAAGGAAAGGTGAATGAATGCAGTTTATGACATTCAATATACACATGTGGAAATAGAACTATGTAAATTGAGGGGCTGGATGAGGTTAAATGGGGGAGAGTGATGACATGTACTCACAAAAGACATGTTCAATTGAAACCCCTTGTACAACTATTTAAAGTTTTTTTTTTTTTGCTGGGCTGGGGTCCTTGAGCTTTGGTACTCAAGGCTAGCTAGCATTCTACTACTTGAGTTGCTCTACTACTTTCAGCTTGTGGGGTGTGTGTGTGTGTGTGTGTGTGTGTGTGTGTGTGTGTGTGTGTATGTTTAACTGGAGATAAGAATCTCACAGACTTTCCTGGTTGGCCTCAAGTCATGATCCTCAAGATCTCATCTTCCTAGGTTTACAGATGTGAGACACTAGTGCCCCAGTCATGGGGCTTGAACTCTTGGCCTGAGTGCTGTCCCTGAGCTCTTCTGCTGTAGGCTATCGCACTACCACTCGAGTTGTAAGGCCACTTCTGGTTTTCTGGTAGAGATAAGGGTCTTACAGACTTTTTAGTGCCTGGGCTGACTTTGAACTGCAATCCTCAGATCTCAAGCTACTGAGTAGCTAGGATTACAGGTGTGAGCTACTGGCCCCTGGCTAAGACGATAGGTAAGGCATATGGTATATTACATAATAAAAGCAAAGGAGAAAAAAGAGAAGGGCATATAAACCAGAAGGTAAAATTTTAGAGCCTGGGCGGGAAAGTCTCTTTATGGCCAATTTATTTTGCTTTTCAGAGAATTGGGAAGGGCTCAGCTGGGTGGTTCATCTCAGATTGCTTTGGCAGCAGCTGGAGACCTAGGGCTGGGTTCCGTTTCCTTTTTTAATTTTTTGCTAGTTCTGGGGCTTGAACTTACACCTGGGCACTGTCCCTGACCTTATTTTTGCTCAAGGTGGTGCCATAGTACCACTTCTGGCCTTTTTTGAGTCGTTTATTGGACTTTCCTGCCCAGGCTGGCTTCAGAGGTCTGCTTTCCAAAATGGCCTTTCTATCGCGGAGGGCTTGCTGCCTTTCAGTGCTCTTGGGTTTCATTTTCTCCCTGTGGTGCTGAGCCCCCAGGGACTGAGCAGCTTAAGCTTGTCCCAGGGCTTCCATAGGTCTTAGGGCAGCTGCACTGTTTACATGACAGCTGGGCTTCCAAGAGGCAGGGCAGTTTCTAGCTCTACTTCCACTGTATTGTCTTGGTCAGAGTAGTGAAAGGGACCCTGCCATCCAAAGGGGTACAAGAACATACCCTCAGCTCTCAAGGGGATTGGTGACAGGGTCATGTCCCAGGGCAGCATGGGATGAGTGGTACTCTTGGCAGCCATCTGGGAAATACACCTTGCCACCTTGTGGTTTCTCAGTTTTCCTAAGCATTAACTACTTTTTTTTTTTTCTGAACAAATTTAGATTAAAAAAACATTTTTGGGGCAGTCCTACAATCTGAACTGAGCATGTGCTTGCCACTTGAGGCATTTCCAGTCTTTCCTGAATTAGTTTTCAAACAGGGCTTCTCACTTGCCTTGGGCCTCTACCCACCTCTTCCCTCCCTTGCATCATGTAGCAGGGATCATAGCTACATCATCATGCCTGACTTATTGAGATGGGGTCTTATTTAGTTTGGTCCAGGCTGGCCTCAGAGATCCTCCTGATTTCCATGGTAATAATCTGGCAGGCTCAGCTGCCAAAATGTTTTTGTTAAAAATGCTTAACCTGTGGGGCCAGGAGTCTGGTCTAGTGGTAGAGTGCTTTCCTAGCACGCACGAAGACCTGGGATCAATTCCTTGGTACCACATACATAGAAAAAAGCCGGAGGTGGTGCTGTGGCTCAAGTAGTAGAGTTCTAGCCTTGAGAAAGCACAAGGACAGTGCTCAGGCCCTGAATTCAAGGTCCAGGACAAAAAAAATGCTTAACCTGCTCGACCACCTGTGAGTGGTTTCATCCTTGTGGTTGACTATGGGCATCGTGAGGTGATGTCATAATGTGACGACCACCTGTGTGTGGCGCTCTCCTTTAAAAGCTCAGCCCCACACAAGCTTGTGGCTGCTCTCTTATCAGCCCAAAGGTGGAGAGCAGCCGCTGTGCTGCTATTAAACTGACTCCTAGCTCCGTTCACTGAGTGCTGGTGACTCTATTGCTGGGGGGTTCGGGGCCCCCCAGATGGATGGGATTTTACATCCATCTCCTCAGCTGGGATTGCAGGTGTGAGTCGCCGTGTCCAGCTCTGTTTTAAGAATGATTCATGACCTTCCACTTCACTGCGGTTTCTCACTTTTCCCAGTCACTGTCCTCTCAGTGGCGGCATAGGAGCTTCTCTGGGACTCATGCCCAGGCATGGGCTCGGGCCCACAGAGACTAAGGCCTACCAGAGGTGACACATTTTGGGTTCCATGTTTTGTCCTTTCCAGATGCAACTCTTACAGTCACCGATGTAGATGCAAGGGTCTGGTTCTCCAAAGCCACTGGAAGCCATCTCATTCCCTTCCCAGAGAACTATTTTAAACACCAGGATTTTTACAAAATCCAAAATAATTTTATTCACTTTTTTCAGAGTTTTGCTTCCACAAGGTGTTTAGCAAACATGCTAAGGCGACAGAATGTCTAGTTGGTCACGACATGCAACGCTGACCGTTCGACTGATGACGGCAGTGACTACGCCCACCTGCGCTATGGGCCCCGGAGCACGAAGGGGAGCTGCAGGAGTACACCAACCACACGGCAATCAGCAACCTGAGGTAGGTTTCTTTACAGTACAAACAAAACAACACTTCTACACCAGTGTCAGACACTGACTAGCAAGAGCTGCTGAAAGCTGCAGACTTTGGAAAGGAGACCGTGAGACAGCTGTGATGAAAGACAAGAGAACAGTCCTCCAGGGTCTGAGCGTGCCACTCAGCTGTGGAGGGTAGGAACAGGCAAATGAAAATGCCACCTAAAACAGCAGCAGCTGGCCCCAGGGCGGGGAGCAACAGCCCAGGGACTGGAGAGCTCTGTGCAGCGGCCAGCACGAGGAACCTGAGGCAGTGGGACACTCTGGGGACAGACTGGATCTTGTTTGTAAACCACAACAAAGAGGATGGTAGGACTAAGTCCCCCCCGCCCTCCCCCCCAGGAATGGCCCTGAGATGGATTCCTGGGGTGGGGGTGTGAGGGAAGGGGGCTGGGGGTTTGCCCCATTGCTCTCCTGACAGAAACAGTGAATGACACCAGGACAGAAAGCAGGAGCCCTGAGAATTCACAGCACTCTTCAGGGCCTTGCAGCCCCACTCAAACCCTGTCCCCGAGTGGCTGTGGGAGCAGCGTCAGAGCGGCTGCGGAGGGCCCCGCTACCGCCACTCATCTTCCTTTGGACATCCAGAAAGCCCGGCGCAGGGAAGCGACCAGCTAGAGAACCAAATGCTACCCTCTCTACAGTCCAATAGCAAAACAGAGCTGTAGTGCAGCAAACTGTACAAAAATGATAGAAAGAAATATGCACTGCCATCAGCACAGTGCTGATTTTAATATAAAATAAACAGCTTACATTTTCACTGTAAATATAGGCTATATACACAATTATATATAGATAAGAGCTACACATAGAAAGCTTCATTATAGGCCTCTGATACATTTATAGTAATGGTTCCCTGAACCTTTTAGAGTGCAATTAAACAAAAACTAAACCCATTTACATGAATAGGGAATAAATACAATAATCAAAATATGAATCTTCCTAAAAGTGAAACACACAAGCCAATCCTGAACTGCTGCTGTGCGAAAGATAAAGTTGGGAAAGGCAAGGTTCCGGCAGGAGGACAGGACAGGGCCGCCCCAGGCAAGGAATGGCGGGGCTCCTGGGTGGAGACTGTCAGCGCAGATGTCACCAGCTGGAGGAGTTAGCCCTTGACGGCAATCTTGTTCTCAGCAGCAGCAAACATGGCATAGAACCGGGAACTGTCATTGGACAGAAGGACCGAGGGGGTGTCAAACTCCACCACCTGCACAGGGAAGAGATGCATCAGGTCAGGATGTGACAGCAGGGCAGTCGAGGAGCAATGGAGGCAGGTCCCAAATTCCAAGGGTACAATCAGGGGTCAATCAACTGGCCCTGCCATGCTCAGGATAGAAGGGAAAGAGCAGGGAGCAGGGCATGCCTCCTTCATAAGTCCTGGTGCCCTCAGCTTTGGCAAGGAAGAAATCAGCAGCAGGGTTGTACAAACTGCGGGGTTTCTGTGGCTCAAGTCAAGCATACATAGACATGCTGTTTTGTTGCCCACCTCTAGAAACAAGATAGCTTGGATTTATGTCTCTTAGAAAAGCTTTCCTGGGGCTGGGAGTTTGGCCTAGTGGTTAAAGTGCTTGCCTAGCATGCACAAAGACCCAGGTTCGATTCCTTGGTACCACATACATACAAAAAAGCCGGAAGTGGTGCTGAGGCTCAAGTGGTAGAGCTCTAGCCTTGAGAAAGTCCAAGGACAGTGCTCAAGCCCTGAGCCCAAGCACAGGACTGGCAAAAAAAAAAGAAAAGCTTTCCTGTATGGTTTTGGTCATTTCTACCCCCTTTCCTCCCCATTCCAAGTCATGGGGCTTGAACTCAGGGTTTGGGCACTGTCTTTGAGCTTTCTGCTCAAGACTAGCTCTGCACTTTTGGCTTTTTGGTGGTTAACCATCAATGGAGTGTCAGGGACTTGCCTGTGTGGGCTGGCTTTGGACCATGAGATCGCAGCATCCCGGGCAGCTAAGATTACAGGCGTGAGCCACCAGCATCCGGCAATGACCTCATTTTATCACATTCTAATTAGCATCTCCATGCACAGTATTGGTTCTGGGTAACAAATGTATGACAGAATCTCAGTAAGTATCTGGGTTGTGCTGGGTCTTAATGGCTCATGCCTTTAGTCCTAGCTGCTCAGAATGCTGAGATCTGAGGATCAAGGTTCAAAGCCAGACCAGGCAGGAAATATCCCTGAGACTCATATCTCCAATTAACTACCAGAAAACCTGAAGTGGTACTGTGTCTCAAGTAGTAAAATGGTAGCCTTGAACAAAAGAGGATCAGGGAGCCAGGTGCTGGTGACTCACGCCTGTAATCCTAGCTACTCAGGAGGCTGAGATCTGAGGATCAGGGGTCAAAGCCAGTCCAGACACGAAAGCCCATGAGACTATTATCTACAATTAACCACCAGAAAATCAGAAGTGGTGCTGTGGCCCAAGTGGTAGAGCACTAGCCTTAAGCTGACGAGCTCAGGGACAGTGCCCAGTCTCAGAGTTCAAGCCCCACAACCACCACTGCCAACAACAACAGAAAGAGGCAGTCTGAGGCCAGCCAATAAAAAACTGAAGGTATGATTCAAGTGGGAGAGAACCAGTCTAGCACTTGTAATTCCCTGCATTCAAACCCCAGTATAGCCAAAAAAGAATCAAACAACCCTCTCAAACAAACAACTCTAGCACTGAGCACCATGGGGAGGCAGGTACAACGGTGGTAGAAGAGCTAGACAGAGGCACAGGTAAGTGTTTAAGGTGATTGAGGCAACCAGGTTGTTTCATGGAAGGTTTGGCACTGAGTCATGTTCCTTCTGTAGGACAGGCAAGTTGTAAGCAGATGGTAGAACTGTGTTGAGTAAAGGTAAAGCCTGTTAGGGCCAATGGAGTCTGCAGGAAGAGTACAAAGGGAAGGCTGGGCTAGGGCTAGACTGTGGGCAAGTCTGGAGCAACAGGCTAGGAAGCTTGGCATCACTGGCTAACAGCAAAACGCAAACACAGGTGACTGGTTGTAATACACCCAGCCAGTCACCTAGTACATGTGCTCCTTGTCCTGTGCCAACATGTCCCTGTTTACAAGTAAGACAAGACAAGCAGTGAAGCAAGGCGAGAATGTAGTAAATCTTCCTGATTCCATCTTTTCAGTGTATCCCTCCCAATAGCCAGGAGAGAAGCTGCTACAGCTACTTACCCGAATGCCCATCGGAATTCCCATCCACGAGGATGGCTATCAGCCCATCCCCGGCAGGGGCCAGTTTTCCTCCCAGACCAGGCTACATGCCAAGCCAAGGTCCCTGAGGCTCAGTACCTGTCCTTGGGCCAGCACCATAATCCTGTCAGAACCTAGAACTGTGTGCAGGCGATGGGCAATCGTCAGCATGGTGCAGTCTGCAAATGCCTCCCGGATGGTCTCCTGAACCAGTAAGTCTGTCTCTGTGTCCATGGCAGCTGTGGCTTCATCTAATATCAGAATCTGCCAGTGAAGCAGGGAAAGAGGGCTCCGATTAGTTCCTGAGATTATCTGGGTAAACTATTTTTCTAAAATGTGTTTTAATACATAAACTTTATACCACCTAGTGTTTTTTTTTATTAGGTTCACATATATGTAATAACATTCTTTGCTTAGAATATTATCCATGCTTCCTCCCTTGATTTCTTTCTGTAAACAGACAAACATATAATGTTGGTCTCATCAAATTCTTGCCTCTATTTGCTCTGTGACTTGTAATATGTGTGTATTAACCTTTCTGGACCCACCCTCACTGCTTCCAGTCTGTAAAACAAGGGGGCTCTGTTTGACAACTTGGAAGCCGCCTGCAGTCTTTCAATCTTCTGTCATGGTCTGCAGTACTGTAACTCATTGGTCAGAAACAAAAATTGTGCTTAGATTAACTTGGGGAAGTTAAAAAACAAAAAAATCACCCGGGACTGAGAGTTTGGCCTAGTGGTAGAGTGCTTGCCTAGCATGCACAAAGACCCAGGTTCGATTCCTCAGTACCAATACAAAGAAAAGAGCCAGAAGTGTGCTGAGGCTCGAGTCATAGAGCTCTAGCCTTGAGAAAGTCCAAGGACAGGCCTCAGACCCTGAGCTCAAGTCCAGGACTGGCCAAACAAACAAACAAACATTTTCCTCAAAACTAGCATACCATGCGGTGTCATGGTTGGTCATTCTCTATGGTAAGTGCCACTAGGCTCAGAGACAAGTGGGCCTTGGATCCCGTACTTCTGGACAAAGCTGCCCACAAGGCTCCAGCTCCTCCTCCCTGCTCCTGCTGGCCACAGGCAGTACCCCCAACCCTCATCCAGGGATTCCCTCACTGCAGCAGCCCTAGCCTTAGCCACCAGCTCTCACCTTACAGTGGCGCAGCAGGGCCCTGGCTATGCACAGCAGCTGCCGCTCCCCCACTGAGAAGTTGTCCCCATTCTCCATCACTTCTGACTCCAGTTTCAGAGGTAGCTGAGCAATCTAGAGAGGAAGGGAGTAGAGAATAGAAGGATAAATATCCAAACTGAACTCTTCAAAAACTCAGGGTGGGCTAGGTTTGATCCCCAGCACAAAAAAACAAATATAAAAACATCAGTGGAGCTGGTAGGAGTGGTGAAACAAAGAGGAATTATCCTGAGCTAGATGCAGTGGTGTTGCCAGCATTGGAAGGTAGAGGCAGAAGGGTTTCAAGTGTGTTAGAGGTCTGGGTTACATAATGGGACTATCTCAAAAACCAATACACAGATGATTCTGAAACTGATGAAGGCAGGTCAGCATTATCTTCTTTGGTAAGCTGCAGAATTTACTCTTTAGATGAAACTGTCTGAGGGTACATGATTCATGAGAGAAGAGAACAGGGTTCATGTAGCTGAGCAGGGCAAAGGCTGAGCCTGCCTCACCCCAGGGCACCATCGCCCTGCTGAGCTGTCCTAAGAGGCCTGTGATCCATGTACACACTTGATGTTTCTGCACACTCTGCCACAAAAGTACGTTCCACTGTGATGGTCAATAGAAATAAAACACGGCTAAATCTAAGAAGCGGTCATCGCCATCTTCACCAGTGGCACTGAGAGGTGGGCTGGAGAGATGACTTCTGGGTGCAGACGAAAGCCTGAGGAGTCCTCCTTGCAAGCACTTTTCCATACATAGCCTGCTGTTGGGGCAAAGGCAGCAGCTAGTGCCAGGGGGCCAGGCCAGGGTGGGCAGTGAGAGCAGAGCTACCCTTATAACCCAAGCACAGCCCTCCCTCTGCTCTTCACTTACACATTCTTTCATGTGAGTCCTTTCCAAGGCATCCCAGATCTGCTCTTCTGTGTACTGGTTGAAGGGGTCCAAATTTGATCTAGGGAGAGGTAATAACAGGAGTTTCTCAGAGGCCAATGCTGATCAACCAAACATGAAAAATGGAGGACTCCATTCCTGACAGCTGTAGGGGTCATGTTCCAACTGGCCACAGGAAAACCTTTGAAAACCAACTGCTTTTTTAGTTTTGTTTTTTATTATGTAAACATACAAGTTAGTTAAAAATTAAAAATAGCTGGGCACCAATGGCTCATGCCTGTAATCCTAGATACTCAGGAGGCTGAGATCTGAGGACTGTGGTTCAAAGCCAGTCTGCCAGTATGGGCATGAAAGTCCATGAGACTCTCATCTCTAATTAATCATCAAAAAACTGGAAGTGACACTATGGCTCAAGGGTAGGGTGGTAGCCTTGAGCTGAAGAGCTCAGGGACAGCACCCAAGCCCAGAGATCAAGCCCCACGACTGACAAAAAAAATTAAAAATAGACATACACAAAATACAAAAACCAGTGCATGTTTTAATTATCTCTTATGACACACGTAAAACTAAGCATTTTAACTTATATCCTTCATACTTTTTTTCTTTACAGAAATCTATCACCTGTCATGGGAATTACATTCCAGAGGCCCTCCATGATAAGTGAAAATCTGCAAACAGTGATATTATGTTTATTTTATTATGCATGTATATTTTAAGGCTTTATAAACCCTGTCACTCTCCTATAAACCTTTCCCACTTTCTTATTAACTTTAATTAACATTTAAACATTTTTAGATTGTCCAAACATTTTAGTCAAAAATTAAAATAATATTATATAAATAACTATATACCACAAAATCCTGCAATATAGTGAAAACTCCGTGATACAGTGAAGCTGCAACAAGTGAACCAATATATAGTGAGGGAAGATTGTACATACATATAGGCTAAGATAGACCTCCCTTCACACAGAAACAGGAAAAATGCCCTCTTTTTCCTTGATGCACCTGTTATTAAACAGGGAGCTTGCTCAGGCAAAGGGCGGATCTAGCAGACAAAAGAGAAAAAGGACAGAGAAAAGGAGCTCTGGAGGAACTCGCAGGTGCAGATGAGTGTGGAGAGATTGGCTCACTATGCAAACTGAATCTACTTCAACGGTGTCACTGAGAAACAGGACTGGTTATTGTGTGGTAGTGGAGGCACAGAGCCAACTGATACATTTACAAGCCAAAGGATGCCAAACATCTCTGCCAACTACTGGACGCTGAAAGAGGCAGGCTCTTCATTGAAAGTTCCCCAGGGAACAAGGCTCTACTAACTTCCAGCATCCAGATCAGTGAGGCAATAAACTTCTGTTGTCTTATTCCACCCTGTCTGGGGTACAATTGTTCCTTATTATCTATAGGGAATGGGTTCCAGGACCTCCAATATCAAAATTCATAGATGCTCAATGCCCTGTATAAAATGCTACAGTATCTCTATGTAACCTGTACACAGCTTGCCACATACTTATGGGAAATATCTCTAGATTGCTCATTCAAAATTTATAATGCAACATAAATCATTTTTTGCCAGTCCTGGGGCTTGAACTCAGGGCCTAGGCACTGTCCTTGAACTTTCTCAATGCTAGCGTTCTACCACTTGAGCCACTGTACCACTTCTGGCTTTTTCTGTGTATGTGGTACTGAGGAATCAAGCTCTGGGCTTCGTATGTGCTAGGTAAGCACTCTACTACAAGGCCCCACTCATTTATGTTTTATGCCAGTACAAGGATTTAAACTCAGGGATGGAACTGCTCCTTAGTTGTTGTTGGTTTTTTTTTTTTTTTGATCAAGGCTGGAGCTTTACTATTTTACTGGCTTTTTGGTGGTTAACTGAAGAGTCTCACAGACTTTCTTCTCTGGGATGTCTTTGAACTGCGATCCTCAGATATTAGCCTCCTGGGTAGCTGGGATTATAGGTGGGAGCCAAAGGTGGCTTATGAAGGCACTTATTTTTGTTGTCTTCACAGTACAGGGATGTGAACTAGGGATATTGTTCTTGCCAGTCAGGTGCTCTACTTTTGCTGACCCCACAGCCTATAAGTTCAAATTCTAGTTCTGCAATTTTTAGCTGTGATCTTAGGGCAAATTACCTAAACTCTCTGGATTTCATTCCTTCATCTATAAGATAAGCACAGTAAGACCAATCCCATAGAGTTTTGAGATTTGATGAATTAACACAATTAAAAAAACACTGAGATCTGGGCGCTAGTGACTCCCACCTATAATCCTAGCTACTCAGGAGGCTGAGATCTGAGGATTCCAGTTCAAAGTCAACCCCTGAGACTCTTATCTCCAATTAACCAGCAGAAAACTTGAAGTGGCATTGTGGCTCTAAGTGGTAGAGCACTAGCCTTGAGCTGAAGAGCTTAGGGACAGTGCCCAGGCCCAGAGTTCAAGTCCCATGAGGGGACAACAAACAAAAACAAAACAAAACAAAACAACAACAACAACAAAATCCACTGAGGACAGTATCTGGAACATCATGGGTCTTCAATAAGCTTAGCTGCCGTAATCAGTGTTCTTGCCTTATTCTTCAGAACACAGTGTTGAGCATAGAAAAACATGCTACTATCTGATATAGACACTAAAAGTGTTGGAGGATTCTTAAATTCTTTAGAAGTATGCTAAAAATAAAAAAAAAGGGCTGGGAATGTGGCTTAGTGGTAAAGTGCTTGCTTAATATGCATGAAGCCCCGAGTTCAACTCCTCAGTACCACATAGAAAGAAAAGAGAAATGGTACTGTGGCTCAAGAAGTTAGAGTGCTAGCCTTGAGCAAAAGAAGCTCAGGGACAGTGTCTAGGACCTGATTCAAGCCCCAGGCCAGTCAAAAAAAAAAAAAAAAAAGGGAAAAGGAGGCATCTTCAAACAACAGAATTCAGAGACAACTGGAAGACTAAGAGAGTCTAAGAACACCCTTTAGCCTTTCTGGGCCATTTTTTTTTTTTTTTTTTTTTTGCCAGTCCTGGGCTTGAGCTCAGGGCCTGAACACTGTCCTTGGACTTTCTCAAGGCTAGCGC
Organism: Megascapheus bottae; assembly: GCF_031878675.1. NCBI lineage: Eukaryota > Metazoa > Chordata > Mammalia > Rodentia > Geomyidae > Megascapheus > Megascapheus bottae. The sequence goes on from NC_143509.1 coordinate 42,986,024, forward strand.
TCTACCACTTGAGCCTCAGCACCACTTCCGGCTTTTTTCTATGTATGTGGTACCGAGGAATCGAACCCGGGTCTTCATGCATGCTAGGCAAGCACTTTAACCACTAGGCCAAACTCCCAGCCCCTGGGCCATTTTTTTTTTTTTAAACCATTTAGAGTATTAGATGCTCTGTCTGAATGAATCACCTGTCGAGTTTCTGCTGTGATTATGCTTTGAGAGTTAGAGATACTCCTTAACAGGAAGATTAAATGAATAGGTCAAAGATAGAGGTGACACCTGAAACAGGAAGAATAAAAACACTGCTGTTCAATAATGAATGGATGCCAAACAGAACTGCTTCTGGTAAAAGAAGGTGCCTATTACCCACAAGGGATTATGGCTAGAGATAGACTAGAGTAACAGCCAGGCCACTGGTCTCACTAGAGAACAGATGCACCAGCAGCCCAGTCGAGCCACAGTGAGTAGAAAAGCAATCCAGCAGGGGCAGGTCAGGCCCAGAGTAGGGCTTCCGGGGCCAGGGAGCACAGAGATCTCTGAGAAAGGGAAAGGAAAGCAAGATTTAAAGGGGCCAGAAAGGGGCCGGGAATTTGGCCTAGTGGTTAAAGTGGTTGCCTAGCATGCATGAAGACCCGGGTTCGATTCCTCAGTACCACATACATAGAAGAAAAAAAAAAAGCCGGAAGTGGTGCTGAGGCTCAAGTGGTAGAGCTCTAGCCTTGAGAAAGTCCAAGGACAAGGCTCAGGCCCTGAGCTCAAGCCCAGGACTGGCAAAAAAAATAAAAAAATAAAAAAAAATAAAGGGGCCAGAAAAAGTACTTAAGGCCTGGACTGAGAGGACCTCCCCCAGTAGGTGAAGGGCAGAGGGAAAGGACAGGCCACAGAAACCCTGGCCTGAGAGCTTAAACATAGACAGATGGAAGAGGGAGGGTTGCGGAGGGAACAAACTGAGATTCTGGCAAAACTAGGCTGGGTGTTATTTGTGCTTAGATTACATTCATCCAGAAGAATTCAGGCATGTATATGGTAAGCCTGCTTTACTCATGTATTCATTACATTCAGTTTTGATCAAGCATGACATGTATATAGACATCCCAAAAGCAAAGTATGAAATCCCTGCATGCAAATTATATATGACACAGCTCAGTTGATGCAGAGCTGTCAGTATTTCAGCTTTCAGTATTATTTATTGTCTGTTGTGATGAAATAGTATTACAATCTGCTGAGTACGTCTAAACTCTTGAAAAACAGTGTCACAGAAATGGGGGGAATGGTATTTACTGGACATTATGTTGAAAATAAACTATACAACTTGTATGTGAAGATAAGAGGGAAAAACTGGGAGAGCAAGGGACAGGGTGACATTGTTCAAGAACCTATGTAATTGAAACTCATCTGTAGATTGTCTTTATAATGACAATGAAAAATAAAACAAAAAATGGTGTCGGCATATAAGTTAAAAGATAATGGGCTTAAGTGGTTACAGTGCCATTTGAGGTCTGGTGGAAGTGGTTCATCCTTAGTGTGCTCTGGGTGCTAGGGTGTTATGGAAGGAGTGAACACACATCATTACAGTGCAGAACTTCATGCATCTCGCATACCGAGCACATGAGGGTTTTCCTCAGTAGTTGCTAAGAAGGGTCTTGTACTTTGTGACTGTTTGTGGCTGCTCTAGGAGTGCCTTTCAGGTTTTAATTGACATTGGTTAGTGCTGATGAAAATATAGTTTCTGGATCCAGTCTTTGCCAAGAGGCCACTCAGTACCAGTTGATTCACCTTGCCCTTGCCAGGGGACACTAATCCAGGCTTTCTACTATGAGGGGCTGATGGGTTGGGGTCTATAAAAAAAGCCAGAAGTGGCACTGTGGCTCAAGTGGTAGAGCTCTAACGTGGAGAAAGCCCAAGGACAGTGCTCAGGCTCTGAATTCAAGGCCCAGAGCTGACAAAAAAAAAAAAAAAAAAGGTAAAAATGCTGAGGGGTCAAAGGAGGATAGATGTTCTGTAATCCAGCCTTACCTCAGGGTTTACTACTGACTGGAAAAACCAAAGTTAAAGCTGGTCAAAAAATTAAACTTCCATGATTTTCTCAGTTTGCACACTTGACTGACCAAATGACACTGAGCTCAATAAGAGAAAACTCAGGATAGTGACACGTCCACTGTTCAGCTTGTGCACTGAAACACATCTCTCTGAAGATGGCAATATAGAGGCCCTGTTCCACGAAAGCTATCCCACCTCACCATGGTTAATTCACAGCCACCAATGCTAGATGCTCCCAAGTCACAAACCTAAATGAAGTGTTATGCAGTTTTCAAACTGAGACCTCTTGGTGGCAGCATTTTCAAGAAAAATCTAAAATTTAACATCCCTCATTTAATCCTTTTCTAAATGACTAGAAACCAAAAGTTACAAGTTTCGTTTGTTCAGGGCCAAATTTCTCTCCCCCTGCCCAAATGGTTCCTGTGGCATTTAAAAATAGGATGACTTATGGAAAGAACAGATTCAGCGCTGTCTAATTTCCTAAATTCAGAAATGTTGTGTGTGACCTTGCTACTCTCAGTACTGAAAGAGTACTCATAGAGTACTGAGAATACTCAAAAAAATTCCAGTATTTGTTGTTTATAGGAAAAATGCTAAAAATGAACAAACAAGAAAACTAGCCCTTCAAATCACTCCCATGTGATTGTGGATGAGGCTTAGCTTTACTATTATGGACTAAATATGTGTATTCCTCTCAAATTCATCTTAAATCCTCCCTTCTTCCAATGTGACAGCACTGGAGGAACAAGTGAGGTAATGAGGATGTGACTCTCATGACAGAGTTAGTGCTGAGAAGAGGAAGAGACACAAAGAGCACTGGCTCACTTGCTTCGGCACATTCAGAGTGAGGCTATGTAAGGATCTACCAGCACTGTCACCTGTACACTGAGAAGGAAGCCCCTGCAAGACCAGACACTGATCTTGGAGTTTCAAGACTCCAGAACTGTGAGCCACTCTAATCTGTGGCTTAAGTCCCCAGACCCAGAAAGATGAAGATATATTCACCAAGTCTCCTTGAATAAATGAGTCCAAATGCCATTCAATGCCACTTTCTAGGAAGAAGGAACACTTTGCTTTAAAGACAAGTCAGGCTGAGAGTATGGCTGTATCGATAGCTATCTGCCTAGCAAGTACAAGGTTCTGAGTTCAAATCCTACTGTGGCCAAGAAAAAAAGAGGAAGTTTGAATACTGTCTATGATTAATCAAAACTAAATTGCTACCATTTTTTCAAACTGCTAAAATTGAAGAGGAACTGCAAGATTTCTTATGAAATGATTTTGAAAAAAACAGTGCCATGTAGCTTACCTATAGAATTACGGTTGTTTTTATTTTGAAACAGATGCAGCCTGAATGGAAATTGACACAAATTATGGAAACTGAAATGCTGAGTAGGCTGAAGTTAAGGGAACATAGAGGAACTTAGTATGCAGGCAGATTTCAGAACAAGATCTCACTCCAAAGTATGTATGAAAGATGGGGAAAAGGGCTGGGGTGTTGATCACTGGCATAATGGTGGCCTAACATGAAAACCTGGGTTCCATTCCTACCACCAAAAACTCCCCAAACAGTGTGTGTGTGTGTGTGTGTGTGTGTGTGTGTGTGTGTGTGTGTGTGTGTGTGACAGAAAATGAAAGAGTGAGTAGTAAAGATGCCTGAAAGCTATCAGGAGAACTGCAACTGTCAGCATACCTAGGAAATGGGCAGGACGGAGTGGGAGGAAGGTGGAGCGTGATAGTTACTGCACATTTGGCACAGACTAGCCTCAGCACTTAGGAAACACAGCAACTTGTCTATTCCTGAGGAAGAGCTCTAAGCCCAAATCTGAGCTCACGTGCTGCAGAGCTTCCTCTCACTTTTTGTCATTTCTGTAGTAGAAAGTTTCTCTAATAGAAAACAAGCACCCAGAGTAGCAGAGAAAGCACCGGGCCTGAGGTCATGGGATCTCAGTCCCTGGGGGTGGCTCTGGCATGGCGTGGTCCAGTGTGTTCACCTAGCCTCTAAGTGAGGTAGGAAGTACACAGGTGCCTAGGTCCTCACCTGACGGTGCCACTGAACAGCACTGGCTCTTGAGGAATGATGGAGAGTTTGCTTCGGAGGTCGGCAAGGCCAATATCATTGATTCTCACTCCATCAATCTTGATGCAACCTCCAGACAACTCCACCAGACGGAAGAGGGCCATACCCAGAGAGGACTTCCCTGGTGAGTTAGAATACAGGCAGAGCAGTAGCTCTATTAGGAACTTGCAGAAAGATGAAACTGGTTTATCCTCATGTCAAAATCTCCTTTTCTCTTTCTACTCAGTTATTATTATTTTTTTTTCTAGGTAATATGTAAAACCACAGCAAAGGAAGAAAGTGTTAAAAAACTTTCCTGACCTTGGGACCAGGAGTTTAGCCTAGTGGTAGAGTGCTTGCCTAGCATGCACAAAGACCCAGGTTCGATTCCTCGGTACCACATGCATAGAAAAAATCTGGAAGTGGTGCTGAGGCTCAAGTGGTAGAGCTCTAGCCTTGAGAAAGTCCAAGGACAGTGCTCAGGCCCTGAGCTCAAGCCCAGGACTGGCAAAAAAACAAACAAACAAAAAAAACATTTCCTGATCTACAAAGCAGGCATTTAAATCACAAGCAACAGCTTGGGGACTATGAGGCATTGATTGGGCCCTTTAAGAGTTCAGTTCTCCTCAGGGAGAGGAACACAGGTTTAGTTCTTTTCTGGCACACTGGGGAGAACAGGGGTCCCACAGAAAGCATCTGGAAACAAAGCAGAGCACAGATGTTTCTCTTTGTTCTCTGACAGTGGCTGAGGGAGAAACTGCATTTCTATAGCTGCAGCAGGGAGAGGAGAAGTCCTGGAGTCAACACTGAAGGGAAGGAGGCTTCTGCTTGAGAAAGTATGTGGCTGTGGGTAACTATCCCATGACAGAGAACTATAGCAGAAAAGCAGGTTTGGGGGATAAAATGATAAAATGTGAGTTCAGCCTTGCAGTGACAGAATCGTTTTTCTGAATTAAATCTGCACTTGAAAAGCCATGCACCATACAGGGAGACAATGCCCATCTACCATAAACTCATTACTGCTTTTCTTTTTCTTCTATTTGTTTTGGTGTTACTGGGGATTGAACTCAAGTTTGCTAGGCAAGCACATTATGTGGATTCATACTCCAATCGCTTTGCTTTTCAGATAGGGTCCTGTGCTATCTTTTCCCAGGGCAGCCTCGGACCATGATCCCTCCTTGCTGGAACCACAGGCATGCATCACAGGCCCAACTACGACTGTTGTTTCGACACATTTCTTTCCTCTGAGTTGAGGTCTTTCCAGAGACAGAACTTTGTTCCCAAAACCTTGTGTAATTACCATTCACCCAGACTTTTCCACATAAAATTTTAGTGGCTACAATATACTCCACCACCTGGATATAGGCTTCTTAATCCAGTCCTCTGATGCTAGATATTTATATAGGTTTAGTACAATAATGCTGTGATACAAATCTGGTTGCTCGCATGTGAGCTCCTTGGGTTTTGCCAGCTCCTGAGAAATAACTTGTGATAGTGGTGATATATCACAATTAGAATTTTCATCAACTTAGACACATGATAGGGATGTTCCCTACAGTGCTATTTACTTTTAGATGGTATCTTACTTTGTAGCTGATGCTGGCTACAATTCACTGTGTCCCTGAGAGCCTTGAATTCATAATCCTCTTGCCCAAGTTCCCAAAATTCTGGGATTATAAGTGTGTGCTACCATACCCATTTCATACCCTATTTAAAATTGAGAAAAATGGATGATAATCATAATTCCCTACAAGTTGGGGATTGGTTAAATACAAATTGTGGTACATTCATAAAAGAGAATTGTATATTATGCGAGTATACCAATAATTAAGTGACAAAAACTGAGTGTACAAAATAATCACATAGGGTGAGACTGATTGGAATACAATGTATACATGAGTGGAACTGTCACAATGAAACCTCCATAACGAATGTATGCTACTAATATTTTTTTTTAAAAAAAGATTGTCATTAGTAAACCTTCCTCAACGAAAAATTAACAAAACATACACCAAAATGCCAGCACAATAACTTACATGTGGCTAGTAGCACCCTGGGGCCTTTCCTTGCTCACACGTTATTATATGCCAACTGATCTGCTTTGAGAATATGGACTGTATCCAACTGAGAAAGTGCTAACTGCCGTAATACCAGAGCTCACATCAAGCCTAGAGAACTGACTGTACAGGGCCTGAGATACTAAGTACTTAACGGGTATGTGGATTGCAGGGATGAGTATAAACTTCACCAGATACTGACTATCAGCTACATTCGGATGGTTTCTGCAGAGGCCCATGGAATCCTTACCTGATCCTGTCCGACCCACTATGCCGATCTTCTCCTTGGGTTTGACAGTGAATGATACTTTCTTCAGGACCAGAGGGAGATTTTCTCGGTATCTCATCTCTGCATTCTCAAAGGTCACCTCTCCTTCTTGGGGCCAGTCATGGGGAGGGGCCTTGTTCTTGATTCTGGCAGGTGCTTCCAAGGAGAGCGTCTGGGGAGACAGGGGTGGCCTGTTCAGATTCTTAGAGGTAGTGAGTCTTTGTCATAGACCAGTAAGAGCAGAACATGCACAGCAGCCACACAAAGCCAGCTGACCCTTGTTATGAAAGAATCCCTTAACAGCACAAGTTCACTTATAAGACAGACAGAGACAGCATGTGGCTATCAAGCAGCCTGAGGAGGGGCATGGTTTCAAAACTGCTTCCAACCTACCATTGCAGATTAGAATTAGCAATAGAGATTTTAGAGAACAGAAGCCTGGGGCCTAACCCATCACTGTAGCATAAGAACCTCCAGAGACAAAGTCCACATTAGTGTTCACCAAAAGTGCAACAGGGGATCCTGATCGCTCCCTGCGCCAAGAACAACTGAACTAGGACTAAGAAACAAAACAATTTATAGACAGTGTAAAGAAAATGTTATACTTAGGTAGCTGAATTAAAATGACAAGATTCTGGCAGGTGCCTATGGCTTAAGCCTGTAATGCTTAGCAACAGAGGAAGCTGAGATCTGAGGATCTGAAGCCAGCCCAGGAAGAAAAGTCTCTCAGACTCTTAACTCCAATTAACCACAAGAAAACAGGAAGTAGTGCTGTGGCTGGAAATAGTAGAGTGTTAATCTTGAGCTTTTGATCAGGGACAGCATGTCAAGGCCCAGAGTTCAAGCATGCCTATGGTTCTTTCCACTGCAAGCAAGCTAGTGAGATCAGGTGATTTCACAGTGTAAGACCAGCTTATGCCATGCTTGTACTATTCTTGGGGCAAGTCAAGAAGAGAAAATAATCTTTTCCACATCATGAGGCAGTAACAGGTAAAATGACTCTGGGAAAGGCCAGATCCCAGTAAAGGCCTGTAATAATCTGACCTTAATATAGTGGTCGATCCTCTCCACTGAAGTGAATCGAGCTTCTGTCTCAGATGCTAGTCTGACGGTAAACTGGAACAGCCCTGTTAACTGATAATGAAAAGCAAAAATCCAAGAAGAGAATCGTTATCAACAGGTGCCAAGCCATGTAACAGGACTGTGTTTTAAGCACTAGTTGAGCATTTGTGGCAGCTGGTTTCAGGGCCTGTCACTGATCCTCATCTACTGCAGTGCTGGGTACACGCAGGGGACCAGGGTCCTGCTGGGACCACACTCCCACATCCAATGCCCTGCACTTGTCTTTGCATGTCTTATAATACACTTTGGTGGCTGCATTAACCTCTGGATCCTCTTCATGTCCACAAGTTTGTCAGCCTGCTGTGGTAGTCACAACAGAGTTATATCTGTGAACTGCTTCCATAATTCCAGCAAGAATGCTTCCAGGAAAGGAAGATAAATGACAGAAGACAAGTGAATGCAGAGTCCCTGTGTACCTTACTGGAGATTCTAAACACACTGGCTCCCTCAACCCTCATTCAGGAAGTCTGGGAAATCTCTTGGGAATTTCTTTCGTTTATTTTTTATCTTTCCAGTATGGAAATGCCATATGCAGACAAGAGTAGTGTAATGAGTCCTGGGTACCAGAAATCCACCTCAAAAATGACCCAGGTTTAATAATTTTTTGCTGTTTGTTTATGTAGAAAAAAAACATTAAAATCTATCTACCCATTAAAAAAAAAATGACCCAGGTATTGGCCATACCATCTCCGGTGGGCTTCCACAGCCAACCCAGCTCCCATCTCCCAGATAAGCTGAAAGCAAACCATCGTCTTATCCTTTTGTCCATAAATATTTCAATAAAATAGAAGGACTCTTAACAACAACAACAACAAAAAGCAACTTGAATACTAAAAAATTTACAGCTGTAGGTGTAGCTTAAGTGGTAGAGCACCTGCCTAGCAAGTGCAAAGCCCTGAGCTCAAATTTCAGTTTTACCACCAAAAACAAAAGCAAAAACAAAACCACCACAAACAAATCTAAAAGAAGTATCATTCTCCCTCAATATACATCCTCAATAAATTTTAGATCAGGAATGGTTTGTGCTAGAATCCTAGTTACACAGAGGCAGAAAAAGAACATTGTAGTTTGAAGCCAAATCACGTAAAAAAAAAAAATTAATGAGATTCCATCCCAACAAAGAAGCAAGGCACTGTGGTACATTACATACCTGTGATCCTAGCTACAAACCAAAATACAACAAATAAAACCCCCAAATCAAAACGATAACATAAAAAGAGATACTTCATTTGAAAAATAAGGCAAAAAGAAAAAAAGTGAGGGAAAAGGATAGCTCAAGTGATAGTGTCTGTTTAGTAAATCCAAAGGTTTAGCTTAATCCTCAGCATAAGCAAAACAAAACAACCTACTTGACATCCTCAAATATCTATAGTCAGTATTCGTGTTAGAAATTTTTTTGAGTTATGTGAAGACCTCCAAGTGTCCCCTGGGTTTGCTTATATAATAGGATTGGGGAAATCAGAGGCTGAAAAGAAAGTCAATATAAACAGCTAGAACCAGTGGCCAGGAGTCAGTGGCTCATGCCTGTAATTGCAGAGTAGCTGAGGATCTTCGTTCAAAGCCAACCCTGACAGAAAAGTCCCTGTGAGACTTATTTCTAATTAATAAATCAGAGGTGGAGCTGTGCCTCAAACTGGTAGAGCCTTGAGCAAAAGAATTCAAGCCCTATGACAAAAAAAGAACTATTTTTTAGAAGACCAGAAAGACACCAGAGATGGTAGTGAACACAGAAATCTATGATTACAAAGGTTTTTTGGTTTTTAGAATGTTTAATTTTTTAAAAAATTTTCTAGAGTCTGGTCTTGAACTCAGGGTGTAGGCATTGTCCCTGAGCTTTATTTGTTCAAGGTTAGCATTCAACTACTCAAGCCACAGCTCCACTTCCAGCTTTTTGTTTGTTAACTGGAGAATAATAGTCTCATGGACTTTCCTGTCCAGGAAGGCTTTGAACCTTGATCCTCAGACCTTAGCCTCCCGAGTAGCTGGGATTATAGGCATTTACCTAGTAAATTTAAAAAAGATTTCATTTCTATTAAGTAGTTGTATAAAGGGGTTTCAATTCTAGAAGTCAATAAAAATTTTTTTTGTAAAGAAAACAGCACCTTATCTCTTTTTTTTTTTTTTTTTGCCAGTCCTGGGCTTGAGCTCAGGGCCTGAACACTGTCCTTGGACTTTCTCAAGGCTAGAGCTCTACCACTTGAGCCTTAGCACCACTTCTGGCTTTTTTCTATGTATGTGGTACCAAGGAATCGAACCCGGGTCTTCATGCATGCTAGGCAAGCACTTTAACCACTAGGCCAAACTCCTGGCCCAGAACCTTATCTCTTAAATGTACACAGCAGAGTTCAATACTTTTATCCCTAGATTCCATCCCTATACTTCTCCCAGCCTTTCCTGCCCAAGACAAATACAATGTTACTGTTAGATCAGACCTGAAGATCAAGGGATCCAATGGTGATTTCCCCACTTCTGTCCAAAGCATGCTTCTCTACAGCCACAAAGGCAAGTCTCATACAAGGACTCCCCTGGCCCCTTCCCAGGCACAGACCTGGACAGCATAGGAGATGGCAAGGCCAGCGTAGGCTGGGGGAATCTGCCCATGCATCAGGACTATCATCAGCCCAGTGGTGGTGATGAGGGCAATGCTGATGAGATCCAGCCGCACGGCCAGCCACCTCATCGCACAGGTGAACAAGAAGAAAGGAGCCTGGTTGTCGTCCAGAAGCTCCTGGTACCTGTGGGGGGAGATGGAACATCTAATGGGTAATGGAACACACACAAGCTACTCTTCCCCATGGATGATGGTCACACTGAAGTTTCTATGCACCTCTTCTTCACAGCCATTATTTCATTTTATTCTATTTTCAGCTAAGAAAAAACATGGGAACTTCAGGAGTCCAGATGTTCTTGGCTTTCACAAAGAAGGACGTGGGGTGGTCTTATATTAGCAACCTTTTCAAAAACAGTCAAACCTCCTATTAAGGATATTAGGGAGGAAACATCTACCTTAGCAGCACAGGGCAAATGAGGGAAAGGAGATAAAAAGGCTGTGTCGCCAGGCTTTGGGAAAATGTCAGGAGCTATTATTATTTTTATTATTTTTTTTTGTGTGCCAGTCCTGGGGCTTGAACTCAGGGTCTGAGCACTGTCCTTGGGCTTAAGGTTAGCGCTCTACCACTTGAGCCACAGCATCACTTCTGGCTTTTTATAAGTGATAACCAAGGAATCGAACCCAGGTCTTTGTGCATGCTAGGCAAGCATTCTATCACTAGGCCAAACTCCCGGCCCAAGGGGCTATTACTTTAAAGACAGGATACAAATGCAGGCAGCAGAACAAGTCCAAAGGCAAGAAAGAGAAAATCTCAAGGTCAATGTAGGAAAGCTGCCCAGTGTGTTCCTACACACTGTTTGGGTACAGTGGCACTTGTTCCCCAGGACTGTAAGGCTAAAGACCATGAGGGAAGGGGAGCCATACAAGACAGCCTTTGCCACTGAAGCACAGCACTGCTGTCACCAACCCTTCAACAGGTGAGAGATTATAACCACAGAAGCTTGCTGGAATGATACTCTGCACTCTAGCCCTGCTTTTTTCATTGTGTGTGTTGGTACTGACACTTCAAACCTTGCTTAGGTTTTTCACTCCAGGCTAATTGATATTCTACCATCTCTGAGCCATAACTCCGCTTCTGATTTTTTCTCAGAAGGAGACAAGAGTCTGTCAGATTTACCTGGACTAGCTTTGAACTTTGATCCTGAGATCTATCCTGAGTAGTTTGGATTACCATCAATGCCTAGCTGCTCTTTCTTCTTCTTCTTCTTTTTTTTTTTTTAAAGGGAGCATACACTGGTTATGTGGCTGGGGGTCCCAATGTAACATTTCCACACACACACATACACATACACACACACACACACACACACACACAGAGTTTGGCATCTACACCTTTTCTGTTCCCCACCATCGCAGTATTCCTTCCCCAAACATCTTCAACACTGTTCTATTTTCACACATGCACACAAACTACTCTTATTACATTTGTCCTCATACACCTCTCATCAGCCTCTTCCCTTTCAGTGGAGCCAGATACTTTCCTGGAATTCTTTTCTTTGCTCTTCTTCTAGTACATATTAATTGTACCAAGAGGCTCCACCATGGTGTTGCTTCACATGTGCATATACTGAACTTTAATTGGAACTATTTTTCTGCCTTTTCCCTTCCTGTCTGTAGAGTGATCAACATCTTCCATAAAGCCTCCTGATGTGGACTTCATGCACAGTTGCAATGCATTCTGAAGTGACTCACCTGCCATCTTTCTTTTCCCACTCTCCTGCCCTCATCCTCCTATATACAGTTCCAGAGTCGATTCTATATACATATATTTTTATGATCTAGGTATATATATGTATACATGTCCTTACTGTATTTGTTTTGTTTGTTTTTTTCTTTCTCACCAGTCCTGGGCTTGGGCTCAGGGCCTGAGCACTATCCTTGTTTTGTTTTGTTTTGTTTTCCTCTCAAGGCTAAAGCTGAGCTCTACCACTTGAACCACACCACCACTTTTGGCTTTTTTTTTTTTTTTTTTCTATATATGTGGTACCAAGGAATCAAACTTGGGTCTTCGTGCATGCTAGGCAAGCGCTCTACCACTAGGCCAAACTCCAGGCCCACTGTATTTGTTTTGTCCATTCATCTGCTGTTAAACACCTTTGGCTGATTCTACCATTTCTCTACCCCTGCTTTTTGCTGGTTACTTTGGAGGTAAACATTTAGATTCACATGTGCTTTGCTTAAAAAAAAAATCTTACTGTAAGAAAATTTAGAAAATGCAATAAAAAAGAGGGAAATGTAAAATTCCAGTAATATTATCTCTCAATGAAAACCAGAGGGCATATTTTTTTCTTCCCAGTGCTTTTTTCAATGTAGTTACATTCCCTCCCTATGTATGTACACCTGTGTGTGTACATCATACTCTTCAGTAACATTCTCTGTGTCTGTACACCATAGGGATTTAGTGTAACTTTTTTGGTCAGTCTTGAACTCTGGGCCTGGGCGATGTCCCTGAGTTCTTCAGTTCAAGGCTATACCACTACCCCCGAGCCACAGCACCCCTCCGGTTCTCTGGTGGTTAACTTAGAATAAGAGAGTCTCATGAACTTTGCGTTAGTATCCAGGCTGGCTTTGAATCGTGATCCTCACATCTCAGTCTCCTGAGTAGCTAGAATTACAGGCATGAGCCACTGTGCCTGGCCGTACTCCTTTTTTTATAAGCTATATTTTTCTGATTTGTTTAGAATAACTTTTCCTAATTTTTTATACTAAATATTCATTTAAAAATTAATTTAGGGACCGGGAGTTTGGCATAGTGATAGAGTGCTTGCCTAGCATGCACGAAGACCTGGGTTCAACTCCTTGGTACTCCACATACATAGCAAAAAGCTGGAAGTGGTGCTGAGGCTCAAGTGGTAGAGTTCTAGCCTTGAGAAAGTCCAAGGACAATGCTCAAGCCCTGAGCTCAAGCCCAGGACTGGCAAAAAAAAAAATTACTTGATTTGGGGCCGGGAGTTTGGCCTAGTGGTAGAGTGCTTGCCTAGCATGTACAAATACCCGGGTTCGATTCCTCAGTACCACATACATAAAAAAAAGCTGGAAGTGGTGCTGAGGCTCAAGTGGTAGAGTGCTAGCCTTGAGAAAGCTCAGGCCCTGAGCCCAAGTCCAAGACTGGCAAAAAAAAAAAAATTACTCGATTTACAGACTAAACATAGAGCTCCCCTATGGCCCAGAAATTCCATTCCTTGGTATTTAACCAAATACCCAGAAACAAGGGCAAACTAAACTTACTAGAACAACAATGTGCACTGCAGCATTATTTACCATAGCTAAGACATGGAAACAACCCAGATGTCCCTTAGTAGATGATTAGATCAATTGCTACCATAAGAAAGAATGACATCTCCCTATTCGTAAAGAAATAAAGACTTGGAAAAATCTTAAGTGAAGCAGACCCAAAGTAAGCCAGACCCAAAGAACATGGGCTCCATGGTTCCCTCATTTGTAATAATTAGTACGCATCTAGGACTCTTCTAGCAGAAGATCACAATAGCTCAAAAGCTATGTACATATAGTCATATAGGATGAGACTAAACAAAATGATATGGAAACAAAAGGTTTATCTTTATGATTGTTGTTTTTAATGTATTATGTGCAGTTATTTCTTTTCTCTTTTTTCCCCCTTAGGTTAATCTCATGTTACTGTATCTGACTTTGTTACCTGGTATATTGTATATATGTTTATTTGTTTATTTGAAATAGGGAAGGAAAGGGAAGGGAAGGGAAGGGAAGGGAAGGGAAGGGAAGGGAAGGGAAGGGGGAAAACAAGATGATTGGGAGGGGGTGGGGGTAGGGAAAGTGGGACAAAAACATGAGAAGCGGTATCAATGTTTGGGAAGTAATACACCTACTACCTGAAGAATGTAACTATAACTCCTTTATGCATTATCCCAACAAAAAAATTGCTTGACTTTAATTTTGGTAGGCAATACATACACAGGATAGAAAATTAATTAGTTCATTAATTTGCTAGTCCTGGGGCTTGAACTTAGCTCAAGGACAGTGCCCAGACTCTATCTCAAAGCTAGTGCTCTACCACTTGAGCCAGCACTATTTCTGGCTTTTGCTGTGTATACAGAATCAAGGAACTGAACCCAGGGTTTCATGCATACTAGGCAAGTACTATACCACTAGATCACACTCTAAGGTCCAGGACAGAAAATTTAAAATTCACAAAAGGCCCATCACAGTCTTTCTCCCATCTCTTCTCCTCCAGATACCTAATTCCTCCTTCTAGGCACAACTAATAGTTTACATGTGTATGCATTTTTTTTTCTTTTGCCAGTCCTGGTGCTTGAACTTAGGGCCTAGGCACTGTTCTTGGACACTTTTTGCTCAAGGCTAGCGCTCTGCCACTTGAGCCACAGCACCACTTCTGGCTTTTTCTGAGTATGTGGTACCAAGGAATCGAACCCATGGCTTCATGAATGCTAGGCAAGCACTCTACCACTAGGCTGCGCCCCCTTCTCTACATGTGTTTTTCAGATATATTCCAAATGATATGCACACAATATATTCTCTCTTTCCTCTCTCACGTGCATGTGTGCATGCATGTGCATGTGCGCGCGCACACACACACATACCCGTATACCTTATTCTTTCACTAGCCTCACATCAGTACCTACAGAGCTATCTCATTCTGTGGACCATAAAATATTTCACCATGAAGGTATAGCCACTGGAACTCTATTGAAGAGGTTAGCTTCAATCTCTTGTCAATACAAATCTCCAAGATGACTATGGACATAAATTTCTCTCTCACACACACTCAGACAACTGGTGATTTCAAACAAAAAAAGAAAGCACACACATTTCCGAACTATGCACATAAATTTCATGCATAAGCAATATTCAATGGCTAAAATCATGGTGACATAGTATCAATGACTATCTTTTACTATTTCAAAAACAAAAACAAAACCTAACTCCAAACAACAAAAAATTTCCTATAGCTTTTGAGGAGAAAAAGTCAACAGATTCCACATCTATGGTTCTCTTCTCATTTGCAAAGCAACTAACAAAGCAATTGGATTTTCATCAGACAATACCAATACCTTTATAATGAGCTTTCTGTTTCATGCTCTGACCCCAGCAGCACTAACCTGTGTAGAAATTCCTGCCCTTTGTTGTAGGCATGAATGGTGGCAAGGCCTTGTATGCTGGACGTGATATGTGAGAGAAAAGGTGATTGAGTGATATTGTCCAGGCGCTTCAGCTCACGAATCAGGACCCTGTGAGAGAGCAGGTTCCAGTCACAGTGGGAGGCCAGCATCTCTGATTTCCTCCCTGCCCTGGCAGACACCAGCACCTTGTGGTTACCTGGACACGATGTGCAGAACTGAAAAGAGGATGACAAGAGGACCCACAGCCACAAGGAACCATGGGAAAACTCCTGCGATCATTCCAACACAGAAGAATACCAGAATAACATTCTGGATGAACATCTCAGCCTGGAATGGCAGGCGGACATCAACTGTGGAAATAGCCAGAGGACAAGCTGTCA
The DNA here is from genome assembly GCF_031878675.1 of Megascapheus bottae. NCBI lineage: Eukaryota > Metazoa > Chordata > Mammalia > Rodentia > Geomyidae > Megascapheus > Megascapheus bottae. Next base: position 43,001,675 of record NC_143509.1, read on the forward strand.
TTCTTTTGGACCCCAAAACCACAATGAAGTCAACATTTTAGAAAATAACCACAGGACCCAACAAATCTGTATGTGAAGTTTATATTTATCAAAGAAAAATCTAGAAACTGGGTTGCTTTAATTTCTCTTGGCCTAAGAAAACAAATGATCTACTCCTCTTGCTCTGCTTTCTTCCTCCTCTTTCTTTTTCTTATTTTTTTTGTGCCAGTACTGAAGATTTGAACTCAAGGTTTGAGCTTGCTAAACAGGCACTCTACCAGTGGATCCACTCTGCTGGACTTTCTGGTTATTTATTTATTTATTTATTTATTGCCAGTCTTAGGGCTTGAATTCAGGGCCTGACTACTGTCCTTGAGCTTTCTCAATACTAGCACTCTACCCTTGAGCCACAGCACCACTTTCAGCTTTTTCTTTCTTTTTTTTATAATTAAAATATTTTTATTTATTTATATTTGTTTTGTTCATATAGTTTTGTTGTAATTAATAGAAGGGTTACATTATATTCACCAGATAGAAGAGGCATTACTTCACAAACATTGATACCCTTTCTCATGGTCTCCATTTCCCTCCCCCCACCCCCGCCCCTCATCTTGTTTTCCCCCCTTCCCTATCCTATTTCAAATAACCAAATAAGCATATATATACAATATATCAGATAACAAGGTAAAATACTGTAACAATATGAGATAACCAAAGGACAGCAAAAGAGATGAAAGATAACATAGTACATTAAGGACAACAATCACTTTAATTATATGGCTTTTGTTTCTATATCCACTTTCAGCTTTTTGAACCCAGGGCTTCATGAATGCTAGGCAAGCACTCTACTACTAGGCCATGTTCCCTGTCCCATAGTTATTTATTTTATTATTTTATTTTTTGTGTGTCATGGGGCTTGAACTCGGCCTGGACGCTGTCTCTGAGCTCTTCAACTCAAGCCTACTGCCCTACCCTTGAGCCAAGCCTCACTTTCCATTAGGTTAATTGGAGATAAAAGTCAGGGGGCCGGGAGTTTGGCCTAGTGGTAGAGTGCTTGCCTAGCATGCACGAAGACCCGGGTTCGATTCCTCGGTACCACATACGTAGCAAAAAGCCAGAAGTGGTGCTATGGCTCAAGTGGTAGAGCCCTAGCCTTGAGAAAATCCAGGGACAGTGCTCAAACCCTGAGCCCAAGCCCAGGACAGGACAGGACTGAAAAAAAAGAGTCTCAGGTCCTTTTGTGCCCGGGCTGGCTTTGAAACTTGACCTTCAAATCTCAGCCTCCTGAGTAGCTATAATTACAGGTGTGAGACACCGAGCCCAGCTGGTTAAGATAGTGTCTTGTTTTATGTTTGGAGTGGTCTGGATTGAAATCCTCTTGTTTCTGTTTTCCTTTGTTGCTATGTTGACAGGGTATACCACTGTGCCCAGCCATCAGCTGAGATGGAATTCTGCAAATTTTTCTACCTGGGCTGGCCTTGAATTGTGAATTCCCATCTTTGCCTCCCAAGTAACTAGGATTACATGCTTAATCCCCTATGTCTGGCCCTTATCTCATTTTTTTATTCACTAGGCAAGCTAAATCCCCAAACTTCTGCCTAGCCCTTTAAAGCATTTCCCCCTTTATAAAATACTATATGCTCGTTGTGAAATAGCTAAAAAATAAATATTCGAAAAAGACAGATAATCTATATTCTTCTAATACTTCATTATCAATGAATGGCTAACATTAAAAAAAAAAAAACATTTTTTTTTTGGTCAGTTGTGGGGCTTTAACTCTGAGCCTGGATGCTGTCCCTGAGCTCTTCAGCTCAAAGACAGCGCTCTGACACTTTGAGCCACAGCACCATTTCCAGTTTTCTGGTGGTTAATTGGAGGTAAGAATCTCGCAGACTTTTGTGCTGGGGCAGATTTTGAATCACAACCCTCAGATCTCAGCCTCCTGAGTAGCTAAGGATTACAGGCATGAGCCACCAGTGCCCAGCAAGAAATTTTTATTATGAATGTGTGTGTGTGTATGTGTGTGAGTGCATATGCTATGTGCGTGCATATAGATCTGGGGCTTGAACTTGGGAGCTTTTTGTGCTGAAGGCTAACACTCTACCACCTGAGCCACAGCTCCCCTTCTAGCTTGTTGTAGTTAACTGGAGGTAATAGTTTTAGGGACTTTCCTGCTTGGGCTGGTTTCAAACAGTGATCTTTAGACTTCAGCCTCCCGAGTAGCTAGGGTTTACAGGTGTTAGTCACTGGTAACAAGCCCATTGTTCCTTTTCTTTTAAGATAGTCTCTCACAGGTAGCCCAGATTAGCCTTGAACTCAAAATCCTCTTACTTTAACAAAAGAGACAGGATTATGGGCATAATTTACACCACCTAGTTTTTCTGTTTTGTGTGTGTGTGTGTGTGTGTAACAAATGTAGAAATGTTGCTAAGCACAAGTTTTGTTATTGCGTTAGTTCTGATTGCTTGTTATTACTGGCCACTGCTTTACACTGGCCTATTAACCCCTGAAACCAACTCCTACCATAGAGTAGTAGTTAAAAACACCAGCTTTGCGGCCGGGAGTTTGGCCTAGTTGTAGAGTGCTTGCCTAGCATGCACGAAGACCCGGGTTCGATTCCTTGGTACCACATGCATAGCAAAAGCCAGAAGTGGTGCTGAGGCTCAAGTGGCAGAATGCTAGCCTTGAGAAAGTCCAAGGACAGTGCTCAAGCCTTGAGCCCAAGCCCAGGACTGGCAAAAAAACAAACAAACAAAAAAAAAACCACACCAGCTTTGGGATCAATATAGCCTGGCTCAGTTCCCAGTTTGGGCACCCAATCAACACCTGTATGACCTTGGGAAAGTTTCTTAATCTTTCTGGAATGAGCTAATTCTGGCAATTTCGATGAGAAATCCATCAGAGGCTGCAGTGATCTACCAACCAGTGCATTATTTCAAAGTAGGCATGTGCTCTGGAATCTCATAGGTCCCTGTCCACATCTCTTACAGAACCCCCTGAACCTGTTTTCAGATCAAAGAAAACCCCAGCATTCACTGTGCTTTCAGGTGAGGACAGACAGAGCTACAAAAATGACATTCATGCAGAGAGCTGGAGGTACAGTGAGCTCCAGTTCATGCATAAAAGAAAGGACCAGTGAGAAATACCTTCATCCATGTCTTTGGAAAACCGGTTGAGAATCCTCCCTGTAGGGGTGGTGTCAAAAAACTTCATAGGGCTCCGAAGGATCCTTCGGAAAAGCTCATCATGGAGCCGAGAGGAGGCTCGAAGTGTACCCTGAGAAGCAGAGACAAAATTAGTCAGGGCCCAGGGACTAAGGCAGACTCATTCCTATTGGGTTGTCACCACTCCATAGGACAAGTGTAGGAGACAAGGATAACTAACTGGAAAGGCTGAGCCAAATGCATACAAGTCATTTCCACTGGAGTTATCCTGCAGGATCTAGAAGCCACGAGAAGCCTATTTGGTCACCATAGTGAAAGGGAAAGGCAGCGTAGCAGACACCCACCACGGCATACCTTGACAAAGACCACTCCTCGAACAGCTTTCAGGATCAGCATGACTGCCATGGAGAGGGCGTAGATGCTGGCATAGTAGTGCATATAGGGATTATCTTTCATGCTATCACTCACAGAGCTCCTGTTCCCTTGAATCACTGTGGTATTCTGTTTGGGGACAAGATGCTATGAGACGAGGCTTCTAAGACAGCCATGAGCCCCTGCTCAGAGAATGACCATGGGACCTGACAGCAGCAAACAGGCAGACTTTGCCACTCACCCTCCAATCTCCTTCTCTCTTTTCTACTGGATGAGAGTAGACAACCTGTAGGTACCCTACTGACCAATTATTTTGTTTTATGAAACTAGAGATTCATCAATTTCATTTAGGATAACTCTTGTTCATTGCTTCTTTCATTTTATTTATTGGAGATATTAGGGACAGAACTCAAGATCTCAAACAAGTGCTGTTATAACTTGGACTACCAATGCCAGCATTTTTGTCTTTCAGATAGGGTCTTGTTAAACTTTGCTCTGGCTGGTCTCAAGCTTGAGAGCCTCCTACCTTTACTTCCTGAGTAACTGGGATTACAGGCATGTACTACCATGCCTGGCCTTTTTTTTTCCTTTTGTTTAAATTTTATTTTTAATCTGACAGATAAAAATATAAAACTCGGGCCGGGAGTTTGGCCTAGTGGTAGAGTGCTTGCCTAGCATGCACGAAGACCCAGATTGGATTCCTCGGTACCACATACATAGAAAAAAAGCTGGAAGTGGTGCTGAGGCTCAAGTGGTAGAGTGCTAAGCCTTGAGAAAGTCCAAGGATAATGCTCAGGCCCTGAACTCAAGCCCAGGACTGGCAATATATATATATATATATATATATATATATATATATATATACACATACACACACACATTCATATATACATATATATAAACTCATATATACATATACATATATATATATACATATATATTGGAATGAAGTATTGTGATATTTCTACTCTCTGTCTCTCTCTTTTGCCAGTCCTGGGCCTAGAACTCAGGGCCTGAGTGCTGTCCTTGGATTTTCTCAAGGCTAGCACTCTATCATTTGAGCCACAGCACAACTTCTGGCTTTTTTCTATGTATGTGGTACTGAGGAATTGAACCCTGGTCTTCATGCATGCTAGGCAAGCACTCTACCACTAGGCCAAACTTCCGCCCCCCCCCACCTCTTTTGTTGGTCATGGGGTTTGAACTCTGGGCCTGGGTGCTGTCCCTGAGCTCTTCAGCTCAAGGCTAGTGCTCTACCACTTGAGCCATAGCACCACTTCTGGTTTTCTGGTGGTTAGTTGGAGATAAGAGTCTCACAGATTTTTGTGCCCAGGCTGGCTTTGAATCATGAATCTCAGATATCTCAGCCTCTTCAGTAGCTAGGATTACAGGCATGAACCACTGGTGCCCGGCTTCTCTAGACTTTTCTAAATGAAAACTAGAGGCATTTCCATAGCAGAGGGAGGGACTATCAAGGGATGGCCATTCTTTTTTTTTTTTTTTTTTTTTTTTGCAGTCCTGGGCCTTAAACTCAGGGTCTGAGCACTGTCCTTGGGCTTTCTCAAGGCTAGAGCTCTACCACTTGAGCCTCAGCACCATTTCTGGCTTTTTCTATGTATATGTGGTACCAAGGAATTGAACCCAAGTCTTCATGCATGCTAGGCAAGCACTCTACCACTAAGCCAAACTCCTGGCCGGGATGGCCATTCTTAAACATGCAACTCTCCTAGGGCTGAGTGAGCTTACCCCACTTCCTTGCTTGATCCAGTAGCTCAACCACCAGGTACTGAAGGCAGTGCTGCCCACATTCAGCATAAATAGAGACATGATGACAAGGAATGCCAAAGGTCCCCCTGCAGCCTGGATGTAAACACCATAGACTGACCAGGGCACAGAACCCTGTCCCTTTTCCTCTAACTGCACCAGCTGCCCTGTAAGAGAAAACAAGCATGAACTTGGAAGGGAAGAGTAGGAAATCTTGTTTTGCAGAAAGCAATGAATGTTGACTGAGTGACAGCACGGCCCAAAAGACCAAACCAGCACAGAGTTTAATCAGTCCACTGAGCTTTGGTTGCTGCAGGAGCCCTTGTAACTGGAGCCCATTAACTAGTTAGGCTATAATCAACTGAAAAGTTGATTCAGTAGGACACATTCAGATGTAGTCACTCAAGTAGTTTTCTACATGAAACTTTTTTTTTTTAAATAAATGCTGTCAAATGGGCTAGGAATGTGGCTTAGTGGTAGACTGCCTGCCTAGCATGCTTGAAACCCAGAGTTCAATTCCTCAGGATCACATAGACAGAAAAAAAAAAAATGCTGGTCAGATCACATCGGTATTAACATTCTAGGTAAGACATGGTTAGAATCCAAGTCAGAGTAATTGCAAATGATGGTTCTTGTGCCTGCTGGAGGAGAGAAAAAGGTTCAAGAACATGTCATAAGTTTTCTTTGTGTTAGAAGATTGATGCTGACATCTGAACATGGAGAAAACACCTATACAGAAATCTACTGCCTTTTCAACATAACATCTAACAATCTCGGAATAATCCACATATCCTTGAGCTCTCTGAGAGACAGAACTAGCCAGTTTCAATACGAAAACAAATGTGTCCTAGGGATATTCTGACTTATGCTACTTGTGGCAGAATCATCAATTATCTCAGCTTTCTGTGCTGTTTAATGTCTGTCATTAAATTACCTTAAATCATGCATGAATTCAAAAGTTCATATTTGTTCTCAGAGAAAGAGGCCTAGAATGACAAATAGCATGTCAGCCATTCAAAGCTCTGGCAAGCATAGGAAAAGTCTCTAGACTGAAATGGGTCAGGTGATGGGGTGACCCCTGCTCCCATTTTAAAACAGAGCTTTAAAATAAACAGCACTTTCTTATGTCAACTTCAAGTGGAAATAGAAGAGATTCAAAATGCCTTAGTTATTACAAATAGGTTCTCTAACTTCTAAGATCAGCTTCAACTGATAAGAAAAACAGGACCAGGCTTTGGCTAGGAAAAGCCAAGTAGGAAAAGAGCTAGCTTTTAAGTTCTCCAGAGCCCAGCGGTAGCAGACTTTAGGCAGACTTCCTTTTTTCCCCCCTTTTTTTTGGTGCTCGTCCTGGGGTTGGAACTCTGGGCCTGGACAATGTCCCTTAGCTTTTTTTGGTAGTTAATTGGAAATAGAGTCTCATGGATTTTTTTTTTTTTTTGGCCTGGACTGACTTCAAACTGTGATATTCAAATCTCAGCCTGCTGAATAGCTAGGATTACAAGCATGAGCCCCCAGCACCTTGCTTGAATCCATTTCAAATACAGTTTTCAAAAGTTTAGCATACTTACAACTGGAACACCTCTGCTTTAAAGACTAGGGCTGGCTTTGAAAGTACAAAGCTGAGCCGGCACAATGGCTCATGCCTGTAATCCTACTCTGGAGGCTGAGATCTGAAGATCAAGGTTCAAAGCCAGCTGGGCTCTAAAGAACTGTGAGACTCTTTATCTCTAATTAACCACTAGAAAACAAAGGGGAAGTGGGGCTGTGACTACAGGGGTAGGGAGGTAGCCTTGAGCTGAAGAGCTCAGGGATAGCACCCAGGCCTAGAGTTCAAGCCCCATGACTAACAAAAAAGAAAAGAAAGTATAGAGCTGAGCTGAGGGGGAAACTGGGGTAAAGCAACTGAAGGGTGACACTGTCCAAGTACAAATTGTACTCATTACCTTATTTGTAGAATTGTAACCCTCTGTACAATTCCTTAGTAATAGCAAAGAGGGGCCAGGAGTTTGGCCTAGTGGTAGAGTGCTTGCCTAGATGAAGACCAGGGTTTGATTCCTCGGTACCACATACATAAAAAAAAAGCTGGAAGTGGTGCTGAGGCTCAAGCGGTAGAGCTCTAGTCTTGAGAAAGTCCAAGGACAGCACTCAGGCCCTGAGTTCAAGCCAAGACCCAGGTTCAATTCCTTGGCACTACATGCATAGAAAAAAGCTGGAAGTGGTACTGATGCTCAAGCGGTAGAATTCTAGCCATGAGAAAAAAGTCCAATGACAGTGTTCAAGCCCTGAGTTTAAGCTCAGGACTGGCAAAAAAAAAAACAGGCAAATATATATATATATATTAATATATGTTATATATATATATGTTTTTTTTTAAAGGACAGAGGTGAAGGCAGGAACATTTATGTCTCCTCCACTGCTGCTGCTGCTGCTTCTTCCTCTTCCTCCTTTTTTTGCCAGTTGTGGGGCTTGAACTCAGGGCCTGAGCACTGTCCTTGGACTTTCTCTACCAATTGAGCCACAGCACCACTTCCAAATTTTTTTCTATGTGTGTGGAATTGAGGAATCAAACCCAGGTCTTTGTGCATGCTAGGCCAAATTCCCAGCCCTGTCTGTTATTCTTACTCATGATGATTCAGCTATAATTATCTACAAGTAACTCTACCCTGGGTGGAAAGAAGGCAAAGGATTAAAGGTCAATCTTAGGAAAACAGACTGTGCTAGGAAGTCTTCAATATTAAGAATTTTTATTTTAGAAGATAAACAATGGTATCCAACATCATGAATTACCACTTGGCATTACTCCTGATAAACCTTCTAGACAAATCTAAAAATCTCAAAAAGATGTTACCTTCCTCTGGTTTCACTGCTTTCTCTTTTTTTACAGATCCTGTTTTTGGACCCTTATCTTGTGATTTCTTCTGTGAACCACTGGTTTCCTTTTTTGAATTAATCTAATGTTAAAAAAAAAAAAGAAACAAAAAAGGTATCTCCAGTCATGATATGGCTATACAGATGAGATCCCAGGATACATATTAGAGAATCATCTATTGAGCTACTAATTTTGGTACAAAATAACACAAATTTTGTTGTTATTATTATTATTATTATTGTTGGTCATGGGGCTTAAACTCGGCCTGGGCGTTGTCCCTGAGTTCTTCAGCTCAAGGCTAATGCCCTACCCTTGAGCCAAGCCCCAATTTCTACAGGTTAATTGGAGATAAGAGTATCAAGTTGTTTTGTGCTCCGGCAGGCTTTGAACCTTGATCCTTATAGCTCAGCCTCCTGAGTAGCTAGGAGTACAGGTGTGAGCCACTGCGCCCTGGCTGTTGGCTGTTTTGTCTGTTTTTGAGACAAGATCTCACTCTGTAGGTCTTGAATTCAAGATCTTCCTGTCTCAGCTTTGTAAATGCTGGGATTACAGACATAGCCCTGCTTCCCCCCAAATACATTCAGCTTCCTATCCTATACTTAATTCCTGTATTTCCTCAACTCCTAAATCTAACATACCTGGTTCCTACCCTGTTAGTCTATTGACATTCTATTTAGTTGTGCAAGCTCCTCTCCTGTTTCATTGTTTTCCAAGATTCTTACTCTGGTTTCTCCACTAGAAATAAATATCCATCTCAATCTGGGGAGCTTCAGTTTAAAAAGACTCAATTTTTTTATCCTTTGTGAGGCAACTTAGTCTCCCCCTGCTCTCCCTCAGTTCATCAGCATGATATGGTATTACAGTAGTAGCTGGGCAATACATGAAAACACTGATCTTCCTTCGGCACTATGAGTCCTTTAAGATCAGAGGCGATGTCTCATGTAGGATCTCCATTACTCAAGGGTCTACTGCCAAGAGCTGGCCATCACAGGCCACCAAATATCCATGAACAGAATCTGAGACTAGAGACACTAGTTAATACTCAATGCTCTCCCTGTCAAGTTCCTGTAACATCTTTATACAAGAATTTCCCTCAACGGTATACTACATTCACTTCTGTCGTAGTGTCCGACTCATGGCCCCAGGTGTTCCAACTTGGCTTTTTAAATTGACTATGAAAAACATGTAAAAATATAAAATTTAGAACTATATCTGGAATATAAGATAGGATTCTAAATATCATTTACTTCAATGTGTGAATAAATGCACTTACTGGGGGAAAAACACTGTAAATTTATTAATGTAATCAATGTAATTGATTGCATTGAGGTCAATGCCATTTCTGTTTTTAAGATGAGGAAACTAAAGCTACAAAAAAGTCAAATGACATTCTCTTTTTTTAGGTACAGATCAGGACTCAAACTTAGAACCTGATCCTCTTGCTCATTGGCTAGTGTCTTCCAATTGAGCCATGCCTCCTTAAGTGACATTTTCTGCATATATGCATTGGGTAATGCATTGACCCTCAGTGTCTTTCTTGTTCATTGGATATTTTCATATTTTACTTCTCTCCTTATTTTCCCCTTTATGACTCAGTGATAAGGAAAAATTAAAGGCATCCAAAGTGCCCTGAAAATCATAGAGTCATAAAACATAAATATGGGTCACAATGTCTCAATGGCATTTACTGATGACTCCTGGAAGTTCTGAGTTTTACCTGGAAAGTTTGAATGCTATCAAAAACACATGAGTCATAAGCAGTTATGTGTCCCATCTGAAATCAAATGGAATGAAATTCAAACACTGAGACAGAAGTCCTAGAAAAGGTCCAGTAACTTTCTGCTTTCCTTTCGCTGCAATGTCAAAATGACTTGGTAGCAAAGAAAGCACCTTTGAGCCAAAATCACATTGGGACTGAAGGTAATTTAGAAGCTGACAAGAAGGAAAAACAGCTTCTTAGGCCAGCTGGAAGTATGACTGCACTGTGTAATGCTGGATTTGAAGCCGGAGTGGAGGCACAGAAAAGTCACTACCTCTGGGAATTACACAGGAGGCAGGCACAAACAGCATTTCATGATCAACCCAACCTCATTAGCAGCTACTCAGTCTGTCTCTGTCTCTGTCTCTCTCTCAGCTGCCATTTCATCCTCTGTAAATCGGGGATAATTATATTTGAACTCATAGACTCAATACATTAAATAAGTAGGATGCTATCTCTACACAGTGCATAATCTAAAACAACAGGTATTGTCAAGTCAGCAATAAAACACTATAAATCATTTCCAAAAATATGTGACCTACCTCCTTATTTTTATTAAACTAAGAACTTTACACTGCTTTATTCAAGGTTGGTGGAGTTTAGGGAACTTAATGCTGACCATCACAGCCCACACCTTTTTAGTAAGTTTTCCAGGGTGTGAACAAACACAGCAATGGGGATCACAGGAATGCATGTCTCTTGTTGACCCCTGTCTACAGGCAGTGGAGCATTCCCTTTTCTACTGTTACATCTCCATAGTGGACAGGACATAAATAAACTTAGGAAATCTTACCTCAACTGGTGGTGTCTCTCCCAGCAACAGGTTATTGAAAATGGTAGCATAATCTCCATTTAAGTTAATCAGTTCCTCATGGGTACCGCTCTCTGTGATACAGCCCTCTTTCATGAAGATCACTTCATCACAATCAACCAGGTACTGGACACAAAGGACACAAAGGCAAGGACAAGATAGTAGTGCTGATCTTTTTGTGAATAAATTCCAACACCCAGACCTTATCATGTTTCAGCCAGAGGAAATTCAGCTGCCAGGGGACTTATGGTAACATCTGAAGGCATTTTTGGTCGTCAAGTTTTGGGAAACAGGTACCATTGGCATGTAGTAGAGTGAGGCATGTAAACACAAAGCAGCTCTCTCAAAGAACAAGAAAACCCAAAATGTCAACTGTGTCAAGACTGAACCTGCTTTAGTTTATTGTCCCTGATACAGTTCAAAAAGCATTTTGTTTTGGCATTAATCTGATGGTGGAGCTATCTACAAGCCTTCCATTAAGTTTCATATCCTTTCAGTGCACTCAGAAATACACAGAATGATGGGGTCAGGAGTGTGGTCTAGTGGTAGAGTGCTTGCTTAGCATGCATGAAGCCCTGGTATGGATTCCTCCATAACACATGCACAGAAAAAGCCAAAAGTGGTGCTCAACTAGTAGAGCTCTAGTCTTGAGGAAAGCCCAAGGACAGTGCTCAGGCCTCAAGTCCAAGCCCCAGGACTGGTGAAAAAAAAGAAAAATAAAAAGAAGTACACAGAATTAGATTTTCTGGCCTTTTAAACCTGACAATTTAGAAGGCATTAGTCAATGCTGGGTGGATCTCTTGCCTGTCATGGATAGCAGAAGGAGAAGTTTGTTTCCCCCATGTTTGCAGATGTCAATACAGTACTCTCCCCACGAACTCACATCTGAACTACTTTTTATTCACTATTATTGTCAGACCCTTTACTTGTGGACATCCATGCAGAACTTGATCTAATTCAGATGGCCAACTGACATTCCAGTTCAGGAGCTTTACGGATACAACATGCCAGGAGGCTGTTTGTTGAGGAAACAAAAACTGTTCATTCCAGTGATCTCTACTTGCCCCACATAGATGGTTAGATCAGGCCCAGTTCTGATCTCCAAGCCAAGGAGGGAAGCACACCATACCTGTAATTGGTGGGTAACGAAAAGAACTGTCTTGGACTTGAGGTGCTTCCGGATAGCACTGTTGAAGATGTGGTTGCCCACGTGGGCATCTAAGGCACTGAGGGGGTCGTCAAGGATGTAGATGCTCCGGTCACTGTACAAAGCCCGGGCAAGGCTGATCCTCTGGCGCTGTCCACCACTCAGGTTGGCTCCTCTCTCACCAATCTACAGAAGTCCAAGAGCACAAGAGAGTGAGCCTCTAGCTTAAGTCTGTAACTGTTGGGGACCGACTGTGGGGTCAATGACCTTGGACCTGACCTTGGACCTGACCTTGGACCTACACAACTGTATACACAAGGAAGTAACTCTTATCAGGATAACTTTAAGCAATGTCAATCAGTTCTTATCAGGATAACTTTAAGCAATGTCAATCAGTTCTTATCAGGATGACTTCAAGCAATGTTAATCCTTTCTCATTTATCCTATATGTGACTTGTTTACTATTTTGTATGAATGTAACCTCTGGCAGTTCCCTAGTTTTAAGAAGAGTATTTAAGGTCAGAACTTAAAATAAACGAGTCAGTCTTAGGCGGCAGTCTGGAGCTCACAGCCTTCTTGGACTGCTGACTTGGGTTGTAGTCCTCCCGAACTCCATCTGTTTGTCTCTCTTTTAATTTTTCCTAGTCCTTGCCCCTATTTCAGGAATCCCAATCTGCGAACCCTGGTTTGCTGTAGGCTGGCCCTGGCATGTAACAGTGCTTAACGATCACCCAGTCACCTCCTCTCATCCCCATCCAAGTGAGCTCCTTCTCTTGAATTCCCTGCCTGGGATGATCTGCTACTGTGCCCCTCCAAGAACCGGGGTTCTCAGCCCACAAGCATCTAGGTACCACTTAGTCCTATATCTGGAGAGAATGGCCAGGTCAGGCCTCAGGTAGCAGCTGTTCAGCACTGAGTTGTATCTGAAGGACACAAAGCAACACAGCTTGTCCCTCCAATCCACTCCCATAGGGCAGAAAGATCTTTCTAAGCTATAAAGCTGACTGTTTTCACCCTTTAACTCTTCAAGAACCTTGACCATCTAAACACAACACACAAAGTAAATCTTTTGGTCCTGGCTTCCTCGCCTTCTCCTGTTCTATAACAAGTCCCCTTCCTATCCAGGGACTGGAGTCTTTTTAAACAATATGTGTACAATGAACACACATGACATGCTATGAACTGTGTCTGCAGGCCTGTGGCCTCATCTCCTCTGTCAAACTCCTCCAACTCTTTTCTACTTCCTCCCAGAGAAAGACTGTTCCTGGCGGTGTAACCTGTCCCCTTAACTGTGAGCTGCACATGCTGCAGGCAGATAACACACACCTGACAAATGATACTACATGAGCAAATCAATCAGTTGCCAAGTGGTAACTGACTCTGTTTTTTGTTTGTTTGTTTTTACCAGTCCTGGCCTTGAACTCAGGGCCTCAGCATGGTCCTTGGACTTTTTCCTCAAGAGTAGCACTCTGCCACTTGAGCCACAGCACCATTTCTGGCTTTTTCTACGTATGTGGTACCAAGGAACTGAACCAGGGTCTTTGTGCATGCTAGGCAAGCACTCTACCACTAGGCCAAACTCCCAGCCCCTTGACTCTGTTTTTAATTTAAGTGGTAGAGTACTTGCCTCGCATGCACAAAACCCTGCATTTGATTCCTCAGTACCACACAAACAGGAATATTCAGAAGTGGCACTATGGTGCCTCTGTGGCAGAATGCTATTCTTGAATAAAAGAGGCTCAGGGACAGTATCTAGGCCCTGAGTTCAAGCCCAGGACTGGCAAAAAAGAAAAAAGCATTTTATTAATTCGAGGTTTCCAAACTTGATATTCATGGAAACTTCCTGTAGCACTTAGTAAAACAGACTGCTGGTCCTCACTGCCAGAACTGTTTAATTTTTCAGAACTAGGAAGTGTCAAAAAAAAAAACCCTACATTCTTTTACTTTTGGTAGCACTTGGGTTTGAAGTCAGAGCTTTGTGCTTGCCAGGAAGGCCCTCTGCCACCTGACTCCTGCCTCTAATTTTTTTTTTTTTGTCAGTTGTAGGGCTTGAACTCTGGCCCTGGACACCGTCCCTGAGCTCTTCAGTTCAAGGTTAGCACTCTACCACTTTGAGCCACTGCCCCACTTCTGGTTCTAGTGGTTAATTGGAGATAAGAGTCTCCCAGACTTTTTAGTGCCCAGGTTGACTTTGAACCACATTCCTCAGTTCTCAGCCTCCTGAGTAGCTAGGATTATAGATGTAAGCCACTGGCACTTAGCTCTGATCTTTTTTGCTTTCATTATTAAAAAATATTATTAGAGTCTCCCTTTTCTTCCTGGGTTGGCCTGGACAGCAATCCTCTCATTTATGCTCCCCATATAAATAGGATGACAGGCGTGAACCATCATGCCCAACTTTGAGGCCAGTCTGAAACGACCATCTCAGCATCCCGAGTAGTAATTTGCATTCTCATTCCCAGGTGATGCTGATCTTGAGGACCATGATTTGAAAACTTTCAAACAAACTAAAAAATCACCAAATCTGATTTGAAACATTTTGCTGAAGTCACCAACAAAACTGGAGTCCCAGAGACCTCCAGGGCAGCCTGTAACATAAGCTGTCACAAGGAGAGTCATACCTCCAAGGAAAAGAACTAAAGACTGAAGAAGACTCTGTAGACTGAGAAAAGGGGTGAGCCAAGCAAGTGTAGGGAAGACATTTAATGTGTACATACTTCATGTGGTAGCTTTAGAAATAGTTGAGGGCCAGGAGTGTAGCCTAGTGGAAGAGTGCACACCTAACATGCATGAAACGTTGGGTTTGATTCCTTGGTACCACATTCACAGAAAAAGTCAAAAGTGGTACTATGGCTCAAATGGTAGAGTGTTAGCCTCGATAAAACTCAAGGACAGTGCCCCGACCTTAAGTACAATATCAGGAATGGCAAAAAAAAAAATAAATAAATAAAATACACACACACACACACACACACACACACACACACACACACACACACATATATAAACAACATAAAAAAAAACAAAAACAAAAAAACAACTCTGAATCAACAATGGGACTCTGCTTAAAACTTACATAACATGAAATAATAATAAAAGCAAGCAGGTAGTGGCTAGTAACTCCACACTAGCAAATAAATGCATTCCTAGCATAAAGGCCCAAATGAAAGCAAAGCTCCTTGTGCGGCTCTTCTCCCAGTATTTAGGATCCACCCCTAGAAGGTGGCTCTGGAACTGCAGGCAGAAGGGCTATACCTCAGTCAGGTCGCTATTGGGGAGAATGGCCAGGTCAGGTCTCAGGCAGCAGCTGTTCAGCACTGCGTTGTATCTGAAGGACACAAAGGGACATAGCATCAGCCCATAGTGCAGCAGACACTTCTGACAAGCTGCCTGGTGGCAGTCTGTGCGCAAGAGGAAAAGCATGACAGAAACCAAATATGCCTTGCCTTTCTTCATCAAATTCCTTCCCAAAGAGGATATTATCTCTCAGAGTGGCATTCAGAATCCAGGCCTGCTGTGCCACATAAGCGAAGGTTCCACTGACTGCAATACTGCCCTCTAGAAGTGTCATCTGGGGAGAAAGAAACCACCCAATGGCATCAAATTTAAAAATCACCAAATTCAGCAGAAGCCCCACATCCTACGGTGGAATCTAAAATTTAGGGCCATTTTAAAGATACTTTTTGAACAAGTTCAGACCCCACCTTTGTTCAAAGAGAGCCACAGCAGCAAAGAAAATGGAAGCTCCCCTTGCTTGAGAGATGGGAGCCCAGCATGACAACAAACATTTCACTTAGCACACCACTGGCTATTTTACACTTTGTTCCTAACTGTACCTTACTTTTGCTATTGGAAGCTCAAGCAAGAGGACCCTTTCAGAATTCCCCTGAAGAGGAGGCCCTGAGATTTACAGCTGGTGCCTGACTTGAAGTGAAGGAAGGCCAACACATCTAGGATGTTGGTTAGTCCACCTGTTTCTATAAAATGAGGACCAAAGAGAAAAAAAAGTCAGGTGAGATATGTTGTACAATATACAACTAAGGATGACAGACCTTCTCCTCCAAAATGAAGTTACTGAATGATATCAACTGATTTATATTCATTTTAAACGTGGTTCCTTTTGAGAGTCAATGGTAGGCCTTTTGTCTTGGGTTAGGGATGCTAAGATTCTGAAGCGGTTTTGTTAACTGGCCTGGGAGGTACTTGCACAAAGAAGATTGTCTATCATATACCATGTATAAGAGATGTACGTATCACAGACATGTCAGAGTAGGCTCTACCTGCCCAAGCTGGCAGACTCACAAGCATTCTGCAGTATATATGCCTAAGTGCTCAGAAATCTACCTCTCCTGGCTGCCATTGCATAAATACATGCAGGGCAACACTGACAACAAAGAATGAAATTCTAAAGAAGCAGGGATGGCTTGTATTACCAGCTTCCCTAGGGGAAGCTCCCAGAATTTGAGTTAGAAGCCACACCCTACTTAGTTTTCAACCTACCACTGCCCAATCAACCTCTGAAAGAGCAACAGTACCTTGCTAAGTTACTGAGAAGGACTACCCGGGTCTTTGACTCTATGACTGGTTTTCAAATCTCCCTGTCAGAAACCACCTAAAAAGTTTTTTTTTTCTTTTTATAAATGTCAGTGGGCTTAAGAGAGTCACAAAGCAGATTGTAGCTTTCTGCAGATTATGAGGATCACAAGAGGACCACAGTTCACCAACGATGATATCTGAAGTAAATAAGAAAGAGAAAGTCCCCAAACAAGAAGTATCAGAAACTCTCTCCTCCCCTGCCTGTCATGTTTTCAACATGGGTAAGTGTCTCAGAGGGCCTCCTCCATCAGGATCTAGTAATAACACATATTTATCCTCATCTCACCTATCCAAGTCAGCTAGTTTAGTTCATGAATCAGTTTATGTTTGTGAAGGCAGTACAGGGGGAGGGGGGGTGTTGAACTCACGGGCCTGTTCATGCTTGCTAGGCAAGCCTTCCAACCCTTGGGCCATAAACCAACCCTAAGTCAGACAACTTAATTCAAGTGTAAAAATAACCAAGTCACGTGTTTTTTTTTTCTGATTTCTAGGTCCAAGATCATTTTAAAGACAATTTATCTCAGTAGTGGTCCTTGCTTGGTGCCCCTCACTCTCTGTGCTAACAGCTATCTGCTGGGTCCCTCTGCCATGTTTTCTTCACTGCCTGTGATGTGCCTGTGTGTTAAGAAGACTAACCATGGACAAGAACTTAAGGGTATACTGCTTTACAGGGTTAGGCTGAAAACCTACTACTACTAAGTCATATCCTGGCAGTTCAGTTTGATTTTATGCTACCATCTATGCTTGGTCATCTTTCAGTGCCTCTTGCAAGCTCAATGGCATACTGATAACTCAACAAATGGATCTTGATTAAGAGAAGGGGGGAGAGGAGAACAGCGGCAGCAAGAGCATCAATCAGCTACTCGTCAGGTGTTCACTGTGCCTCTTCTAGGCATAAGGCCATCAAGGGTGGAAATGGAGACGTTACAGGCCCAGGTTCCTTTGTTCCCACCACTTCTGGTTCTCTGGCAAATGAGTTCTTTTCCCTGGAAACATTTTCTAAGCAGAAAGAAAGAAGATGCCAAGGAAGTAATAAAAAATCTTACCTGGCCTAAAATGGCTGAAATTAGAGAAGTTTTTCCACTTCCCACACTGCCACAGATTCCAACCAGTTTACCCTGGACAAAGCAAACAGAGAGAGGAATGCCATTAAGAGATTACTGAGGGGCTGGGAACATGGCCTCGTGGTAGTGTGTTCGCCTAGCATGCATGAAGACATGGGTTCAATTCCCTGGAAGCAGATACACAGAAAAAACACTGTGACTCAAGTGGCAGAGCCCTGAGTTTAAACCCCAGGACAGAGAGGGGGAAGGGAAGGGAGCAAAGGGAGAGAGAGGGAAAGAGAGAGAGAGAGAGAGAGAGAGGGAGAGAGAGAGGGAGAGAGGGGGGGGGGAGATTACTGAACACTCATCTCTAGAACATGTTGGTTCTTTGAAGAAAAAAAAAAGAGAAGGGCCGGGAGTTTGGCCTAGTGGTTAAAGTGCTTGCCTAGCAAGCATGAAGACCCGGGTTCGATTCCCCGGTACCACATACATAGAAAAAAGCTGGAAGTGGTGCTGACGCTGAAGTGGTAGAGCTTTGGCCTTGAGAAAGTCCAAGGACAGTGCTCAGGCCCTGAGCTCAAGCCCAGGACTGGCAAAAAAAAAAAAAAAAGAGAGAACACACCGATTTTAGTCCAGCAATACAAGAACTGTTATAATCCCAAGTTACCCATCTGTCTTTCCTTACTTTTACTGAGGTAACAGAAATGGAAGCACTCTGGAAAAATTAAATGTGCCACACACATTACAGTATCCACACACTCACTTTTAGAGTCTCTTTCTAACTTTGCTGGTAATCCATGTTACAGTTTTCATTACTGTTTGCAAGAGAAGCGGGACTCTTGAAAATTATTTCATTTTGATTTTCTTCCAGGGTTTATAAATTATTTTCAATAAAAACTATGCACACAATTATATTCATTTTTCTAAAGACTATTTTAAAAATACTACTGCTATCAATCCAAATGAAAGTGGAAAACCAAGTATAAATGCTATGTTAATAAATGTTATACGGTACTGTTTAGGGAATAAAAATTTTTTAAAAGTCTGTACCTGTTCAGTACAGGTGCATTTTTTTTCAGTCAGTCTTGGGGCTTGAAGTCAGGGCCTGGGCACTGTCCTTGGATACTTTTTGCCTAAAGCTAGCATTCTGCCACTTGAGCTACAGCACTCCTTTTTTGCACTGTATTAACACATTCTCAACTGTTCTCCTTCTCTTTTCACCCTATACTCTTCTGAATCCAGCAGCTAGGCTGTCTCTCTGAGACCTCTACTGCTTCTCTTCTCATTTAGGGTAAAGCTAGTCTAATGGGAGAAACTTAGACCTTCCTCCCTGCTTTCTATCCTTAGCACCTGCTACTTTCTCTCACTCTGGCTTCAGTATCCTGCAAATCACAGACTTAGGGTTATTTGTTCTGCTCTAGTGCTGGCCATAGAGATGATACTTTAAAAATACATAGTGCTGACAAGAGCAGCTCTGGGAATTCCTATTATATGCCCAGTTTGGTGTGATGCCCAGCCTGTCATAATAAGGAGCACAGAGTTAGAACACAGAAATATTTACAATATGTCAGACAGCTATAACAGCCAGAAACTGCAATACAATGTTGAATCCTGGAAAATCCACTTGAATTCTTCATTATCTTGTTTGCAATAAGAATATCTCACAACATTGTTTATTAATTCTGCTGTCAAATGCTTCAGTAATTCCTTTGGAATCAGAGTTAGCCTAATGTGCTCTTTGGCCCCCAATCACTCATAGCCACAGAGTGTTTTGCTAAAAGGAATGGCATCTGCCTGCCCTTGCCAGATGAGAATGGGAGTGGCACAAGAGAAGAAGGCAGGCTGCTCACCTCTTCTATTTGCAAGTCGATGCCATACAGCGTCCTCTGCAGGCGCAGGCTCCCTGAGTGGATGTGCTTGCCTTCTTCCTCCTCGGGACTGGGCCGCTCATCACTGTCCAGGAGGAGGTGGCCCTTCTGCTCTGCCAGCACCGCCTGATGCTCGGTGCGCTGCAGCTGCCTCACCTTCTCTTTCTTGCCCCTGGAAGCCTTCTTGTCTTTTTTCATTTTGGGAGTCAGCTTGGGTGAGTTCTGGATACTGGAGTGAGAGGAGTCCCATGCCAAGGTGGCATTTTTCATCTCTATCTTGATGTGAGGACTGGCTGGTTTGTTCTTAATCATGTGAACCTCTTCCATTAGAAACAAACTCTGATAGGAGTTGTGAGAGAGGTGCAAAGATGAGACACTGGATCAAGACCAGGGAGACAAGCCTAGGGCGTACACTCACGAAGCAAAACACATCAGGCTATACAGTGGAAGGAAGCTGAAGGGCAAAAGTAGCTCATTAGTGTAGCCTTGCCTCTGGAGTTACAGGGGCCGTGTCCAGCCCTTTATACTGTTACATGCTAATGGACCAAAGACATTTAACTAATACTATTGAGCCTCTTACTTTTTCTCATAAGCTGCTGAGTAGTAAAGTGGAAAGCCTATTTGTACCCTGACCCTCTTTATGTACCTAGCTTCCCTATTCTCCCTCCAGACCTCCTGCAGAACTCCAAACTTTATCCAAAGCCTGGCATTATCAGCACAGACTTAAGTATCAAGACAGGCTTACTTAAGATTGACACCAGGCTCCGGTGGTTAGGGGGAGAAAAGAAGGTCTGAGAAATGGGCCTATGTAAATGCAAAGGATAAAAGGCATCTCCTTAAGAACACCTCTTAGGCAGGACATCGATGCCTATAATCAAAGCTACTCAGGAGACTGAGATATGAGGGCCTTATCACAGTTCAAAGCCTGCCCAGGCAGAAAAGTCCATGACACTCTTATTTTCAAATAACCACCAGGAAACAGGAAGTGAATTATGGTTAAAAATGGCAAAGTGCTAATCTTGAGCACAAAAGCAATGGGGCAGCACCTAGGCTGAGTTCACAGACCAAAAAGAGAATACTGTACTCCTCATCCAAGTCCACTGAGCTATGTTAAAGGGAAGGAAAATGGGGTGTGTGAAGAGGGAAATGTCTTTGAGATTAGATTGGAAATACTGACTAGAGTAAAATGCAGTTCAGAACTTTCCTGTAAGACTTAGACTTCCTCTCTTAAAACAGTAAATCTTTACAGAATGTTAACCCAGACTGATTTTTTAGATATAATTTTTTAAAATGTTAGAAAATCTTCACACAAAAGATGACTTTTAGGATCTGGGCTCTGAGTGATTTTGCTGCTATTTTCAAAAGTCTGCCTCACATGATCCCCCAGGATTGTTTCCCCAAAGTTCCTCTAATGAACTAAAAAATATCTGTAGGGTTAGGAGTTTGGCCTAGAATGGTAGAGTGCTTGCCTAGCATGCACAAAGACCCAGTTTCGATTCCCTGGCATCACATAAATAGAAAAGCCAGAAATAGTGCTGTGGCTTAAGTGGTAGAGCACTAGCCTTGAGGAAAACCCAAGGGACAGTCAGTCCCTAAGTTCAGTCCCCAGGACTGGCAAAAAAAAAAAATAAAATAAACTAAAAAAATAAAATATATATATATATGTATATATTTGTAATAGGTAGTTGTCTCACACTAAAAAATAGCGTCTTCCCCCAAATGCTAATGAACTTACTAGGTTCCTTTAACCAACTTAAAGTTTACAAGTGCTAAAAAAATATATATAGTTATCATGTGTCCTAGTCACTGCAATCTCCAAGCTTCCCAGAGTACTTTGTTTCTAAATTTATTCCTAAATAACCTTCGCTCTTGGCCAATCTTAGGGGTAGTCCCTGCTTTCTATGGGACTAATGTGCTCACAGTCTTCCTGAGAGACTGCCATATATTCTCATCCCCCTCGTGGACTGAAAGAACGTGATGACAGCACTTTCCAGTTCACTGTCCTAATGCGATATTTAAAAACCAAGACTGTTTAGGCCCAGATGATGATTACTAAATGCACAGTTGCCTGTCAGTTTGCATAGTTCTTTCCCCACGTTTCCTTCCTATTCTCCACGGCCCTGCTCTGCTCCTGAGTTTCAGGTTCAGGTCATCCTGCTCTAACTGCTTAAAAAGACAAGGGCTTCTGGACTCTTATACCTATCGAACAACACAATTTTAGAGATTCACAAACCATAAACCACATTTTTACTACTGAGCATAATCAAAACTCTGTAATTTACCACAAGAATTAAATAAGAACATACCTGAGGAATATGTACAGAGTTGTCAAATAAAACACAAGATACCCAGTTAAATTTGATTTCTGATAATCAACAAATAGTTTTTCAGTACAACTATGTGCTGTACAGTATTTAATCAGGTGTTTTGTGAGGTGAATTTTTTTTTTTTTGGTGCCAATCCTGGGGCTTGAACTCCGGGCCAGGGTACTGTCCCTGAGATTCTTTGCTCGAGGCACTACCACTTGAGCCACAGTGCCACTTACAGCTTTTTTTTTTTTTTTCAGTCATTTATTGGAGTTAAGAGTCTCATAGACGGGGGTGTGGGGGGGGAGGGAAATGGGGACTAAGACATGTGAAAGGGTATCAATGTGTGTGAATTAATGCACCTTCTATCTGGCAAATATCATGTAACCCTTTTACTAATTACAATAAAAAAAAAAAAGGAAAAAAAAAAAAAGAGTCTCATAGACTTTACTTCCCAGGCTGGCTTCAAACTGCAATCTTCAGATCTCTGCTTCCTAAGTAGCTAGGATTACAGTACCTGGCTGTGTTTTTGGTTTTTTTCTTTCCCTTTTTTTAAAGACAAGGTCTCACTATGTAGCCCAGTTTGGCCTGAACTTCAATCCTCCCGTGTCAGCCTCTGGAATGTTAAGGTCACAGGTATGCACCACACCTGACCATATACTGCATTTTTTTTTTTTAGTGCCAGTCCTGGAACTTGAACTCAGGAGCTGGGCGATGTCCTTGAACATTTTTGCTCAAGACTAATTCCCTACCACATGAGTCATAGCTCTGCTTCTGATTTTTTTTTAGTTTTAATAATTTAATAATTAGAGAAAAGAGTTTCATGGACTTTCCTGCCCAGGCAGGCTTTGAACCATAATCCTCAGATCTCAACCTCCTGAGTAGCCAGGATTACAGGTGTTGGGCTGCTGGCATGTAGCTAAATCCTGTGTGTGTGTGTGTGTGTGTGTGTGTGTGTGTGTGTGTGTGTGTGTGTGTGTGTGTGTGTGTGTATTTTTTTTTTCCCCAGTACTACACTGGTAACAAACCCACAGGTGGACTGTCTAGAAGCCATCATGCTCTCTCTTTTTTCTGCCTTTTGTCTACACTATCCAAGAGGAAGCAACAAGCTCTCCTGAAAGGAAGACAGTTCAGAGACAAAGACCACCCTTGCTTGTCTATTAGATCCCTAAATCCACTTTAAGGAGAGAACAGTAATGATGTAAATTCAGAGGGCACAGCACTTTTACGGAATTTCTAAGAATTTCCACCATACAATAAACCAAAGAGGGAAGTCTCATCTTGTTCTCTGATCCATCTTTTAGAAAATAATGGAGAAGCAGATACTTTTGAAGTAAATAAAATCTCAGCAACAGTTTTGTAATGTTTTGAAAAGGTTCCCTCTGAAGTTCCCCCCAAATAAAGCAGAAACATGTATAACAAATTGTTGCTTTACACCTAAAAAATCAACTCCTTCCCTCTCAAATACTAATAAAATCAATGTTATGCTAACTAATAAGCACCAGAAGATAGTAAGAAAGAAACAGCTCATAGATGGGGAAGTTAGGTAATAAATACTTATTGTCCTGGGCCAAGCATGTAAAAAAGGAAACAAAACAAACAGTGCCAAGAGACATAAGCTATCCTAGAGTAAAGTTTCATGTGGCATAACATGAAAGGTTTTTGCTTCTATTAATTCTGACACTTTCCAGACAGAAGAAGGAACTATGTTGTGAAATACCACCTGCTAATACAAGTTCTCATTCGTAAGAGGCAAGACTGAAAGACAATGCATTATACTCTTGCTTCTTCATCCAAAATCTACCCAAATGTGTTCACTAATGAGGACATATGATGAAATTGGGAGAACTTCCTAATTTGTTAAAACATTCCCTTTCTTCCAAGATTACATATTGTGAGTTTAGTAAAACATGGGACTTGTACCTGACAGGTTTGCTTTTAAACTTGTTTTTCATGTATGGTCTTGTGCTTTTGCTCAGACTGTCCTTAGATATGAACCTTCTACTTCCATCTCCAATAACTAGGATTACAACTATGTGTTCAATACCAGGCTCTACTCTTCTAAAGAGGGAAATCCAATTCGGTTTTTCCTGAGCCTTCTGAGATATTAATATTTATTCTTCAAACACTTAAATTTCAAACCTTCTTGTCACTAAAATTGCTTCCATATCACTCTCACGAGCCACAGAAAACACAAGTAGGAGCACAGGAGTTGCTCTGTCAGTGCACTTTTTGTAATTAAATATTAGCAACTTCTCCTCACATTCTTTTGATATTGTATAATTACATTATTCTGGAAACACACAAAACACAGTCAAGACATGACCAACTAACCACCTACAAGGAAAAGAACTGATCCTCAGCTGTAATCTCAAAATGATCTAGCTTTATGACTATTTCCAGGTCAACGCATTCCTTGAATCATGAGTGGTAACCATAGGGAAGGAAAAGAAATATCAAAAAGAACTTAGCATATCAATCAATCAAAATGATAGGAACAAGAAAAAGGGAGAAGAAAACCATTTTAAATCACATTAGATCCATTAAGTGACAACATCCATCCACGTCAGGGCCAGGCAGAAGGACTTACTATGGGACGGGAACTGGGCCCCAAAGCAGCCCCAAAACATTCAGGAAAGGAAAAACTTATATTAAGTTAAAAATGTAACTAGTCTTATTTCTTAATTCAGTCTCTTTTATTGTTCCCTTGCTACTTTTTTGCCAAAGGGCACAAGGCAAAGCAAAGATCAGTGTGGCTTTTGGAGCGCCTTGGAACAGAAGCAGTTACTGATGGCAGGGACAGCTTGACACTGGAGGGGCAAGGAACAACTTACCTTAAATCTGTCAACAGCAACCGATGCTTCCGAGAGGGACTTTACTGAGAATGGTGTTACTTTCAAAGCAAAAGTCATGGAATTAAAGACAGTCACCACCGTGAAAGCCTTAAAATTGGAAAAGAGGAGAATGTGAGCCTAAAATCACTCACCCACTTCCTTCAGGTAGCAGAAAGGCTGCAAACTTGGATGACAAATGTAACTATACTTTCAGATGTCATTTTTATTTTATTTTTATTTTTTTATTTTTATTTTTCCTATGTATGTGGTACCTAGGAATCGAACCCGGGTCTTCCTGCATGCTAGGCAAGCACTCTGTACCACTAGGCCAAACTCCCGGCCCCCAGATGTCTTTTTTAAAGGTTAGTTTTTATGACACTGTCAACTGAAATTGTCAGTAAATCTGAACCACAGATTGTTTTGTGGCTGATCTGTATTTCTATAATTTTAAAGCCCCAAATCTCAGATTGACTATAAGTACATTATCTCTGTACAAGAGTGGTTTCCTGGTCTTCATTTCAATTTAGTCACTACACACACACACACACACACACACACACACACACACACACACACATTCTTGGGAGAACCTTGAAATGCAGTAAACAAGAGGACCAGAGCACCTCCTTATATGGTATTTTTTAAAACTTCTCCCTTCCTGAGGGTTCTCTGACCTGTGCTGCTGTCAGATCGAAGCCCAAAGTCATATGAACAGTGAATGTCACTACACTGGCAATCACCACCACTATGGGAGCCACGCCAACAGTGATGCTCTGGAAGTACCCCGCCTTCTCCAGTATCCCACGCTCCTCCTCTCGGATTTCTATCAAAAGAAAGAAAGCCATATTCAAAGAGAGTCAAAAGAAATCTTGGGACATTGTTCCTCTACCACCAAGTAAGACTCACTCTTAGCCACAATTACATTTTTAATGGCCCTTTAATCACTCTTATGCAACTAATAAGTTATGTGGGTGGGTCAATGGGGGGCAGGTATTAAGTCTTGGATTTGGGGCCTGCTTCATTTTTTCCTCTCAAGTATATGCTAATTCAAACTCTTGTTGAGATAAGGTTGAGGAAAGGAGGAAACAAGGTAAAGAGCTTGAATTATTCTAACTAGTCATCTTGGAAAAATGAATGATTTCCTGGCTCTGAAAGTTCTACATCAGTGAGATGGAGTAACTGATTCAAAATCTTTAATACTTCTTTTGAACATAATGTTTTCATGATGCCAGGATTGTAGACCTAAGCAGTCCTAGTATCTAATGTGTTCAGGAATCAGGAAGCAAAGTATGGGAATGATCAAACCCATAGAATCCAAAAATCCTTCTACACACATGCACATACGATATTTTTTAAACTCACTTTGAACATTCTGAGAAAATGCTTTGACCCAGGCATACATTTTAATAAATTTAATATAGGTGAGAACTTCATTCATTTTCTGGACACGGTTATCTGTGGCAGTCACACATTTTCTCCTGAAGTATGCAGTAAGTCGTGACACGAACATCTGAAAGGAAAAGCAACACCATGCCTAACCAGGGCTCATTCAAAATGAAGAATGGCCTGACTTGCTTGAAATCACTCTGAGCGAGCATATAATCCTGTTTACTGGGTCAGGCTAGTTCTCATGTAGTTGTTTTGTTTTGTTTTCTAATAAGAGGGACTTGTTAGAATCAAGTTATTAATTCTTGTCTCTGATAAACCAGTAAGGACAAAATACTATTTGTTCTCACTATGACTGCAGATTTTGAGGGCTACCAAAGCAGAGGCAGGAGCACTGAAAGTATAAACTGGAGATGAAGCAACTCAGACACTCCCATATTTATCCAGGGCAGTGTTCACCTGCTGGCTTTCTCCTTCACTCAGATTCCTCTTTTATAATGTTACTAGGAGCGACTGCCACTTACTTTTTGCAAGTGATAACTTCCTTCTCCTCAAGTCAGAATCTACCTACCTAGACTGTAGTGTCTAGCTCCAGACTTCTCCAAATCAAGGAGCTGTTTTGAGGACATTTCAAGGACAATTTCCTTGAAGGAATTAAGTTTCCAAAGGAGGAGCCGCGCTCCTAATTCAACTAGGTGGCTTACTCACCATTGCTGGATAAAAGAGGATGAAAACAGCCGAGCCTAGGAAGCCTGTTGGTCCCAGAATGATCACATTATAAACCATGCCCAAGATGGCAACAACAGGTCCTCCAGCCAACAAACTGCCAACGGCAGCCGCCTCAAACATTCTCTGCCCGTCGTTGGAGCAAATATTGATGAGCTAAAGATACAAAGAGCAGTAAGGGGACCTTTCAGGGACACAGACCACTGCCACTCATCTCAAGAGGAATTGATCAAAACACAACCCCAGGGGAAAGGAGCCCTAGCTAGGAGTCTGCACTTTGTAGAGAGCATACTCACCTCCCCTAGGGATTTCTCTTTAATGTTCTTTAGCTTAAGGATCTTCTTAAATGCCATGGTTAGGATAGCCCCCCGCAGGCGGACACCAGTGCGGTAATTCAATGCCCAAGTCAGTGCAAGTGACCAAGAGCGCACAACTTCTGTCAGAAGGAGGCCTAGGACCAACAGCAAGCTGTACTGCAGGTTAGACTCTGTTGCCTGGGTATACTCCAAGAGGTGTTTCACCACAAAGGCCTACAGGGAGAAATATACACAGCTGTCAACCTCACCACAGCAACCACACCCAGTGTCACAGTGCTATGTTAGGATAGAAAGAGTAGTCTACTCCACAGCAGTCATCAGTGTTCAAGCAATGAAAAAAACTTTCTTGGAAGACCAAATGTTACAGACACCCTGCCCACAATAATTGACCCAGAACATTGCACAGGAGGCCAGATTGGAAATGTTTTCCTTAAGGACACCATCGTGACCATTACTCTTTCTAATGTAACATAGACCTGTCTACGAGCTGAAATTAATTCTAAACCATGGTCATTCAAAAGTATATATTTGACCTTATTCCAGTATCTCCACACATGGATACATTTCTTTAAATGAAATTAAGACCTTTCTTTGTATCCTTTCAAACGTGCTTATTTGATAAAAAGGAACAGTGTACCTACAGTTGTACTGGGGAAGAGTGAGAAGTGCATTTGCAAAACATTCCTGAAAATAAACATCAGCAGTTTAATAGTACAGAAGGGAGCAATCAAAGCAGACCAACACAGCTCTAGAGACCCTCCCTCAGGCCCTCCCCACGCCCACTCCCTCCCAAGAACAAAAACATGTTACCTCAGGTAGCCTATGTCTAACACCACCTGCAGGGAGGGAACGGCCAGCCCCCAAGAACCACCGAGGACCACCTCCAGCTCTGAGGTCCTGCAACGCCGGGGCACACACTCACACAGGCACATTCAGCAACAGTATTAAATACCAAGAAGTGGAGGTAATGTACTTTTATTGAAAATGAAAAAAATATATATATAAAGGTACCATCTTCAAAGAGCATCTCACAAACACTGTACAACAGCAGGAGCATTGCAGTAACATACAGTGGGAACATACAGAGTTCAGTTACATAGGGCTAGCATCTAACAGGTCATCTGGTCTCCGGCTGTTGTCATAACTACACACATTGGAAATACAGAACAGAGTGATATGTTTCCAGAGTCCGAAGCAGTACATCAGGATGATGGCACTCATCAGGTAGGGGTCCTGAAGTTGCAGTGATTCTGCACTGGAGTAGATTCTCTAGGAATAAAGACCTTGCTGCTAAGGAAAGAGAATTAAAAAACAAAACAAAACAAAAACCTATAAATTCCTAGAGATGCACTCTGCTTAAAATTGCTGGTGCTGTTGGTACACGAAGCTATGTGGAAGCTATGTCTGTTCATGATGGAATATAAAATTCTAGGCCTTGAAGAAAAAGGGCTGTCATCCTTCGGAGTCTTTTCAAGTCCTTGTAGCTAAAACTAAGGTCGAGGTTGGCAAAAATGAAACAAAACACACCACAGAAAAAGAAAGCCAAACCAATCCCCCAACCTAAAGGAAGAAAAAGAATAAACTCAAAGCTCATCCACCCATCTACCCTGTTTTCTTACAGCAAAGGTTATCATGGCTATAAGCCAGCACTAAACCACAGACAGAAACAGAAGCACAATTGTCAGAAGCATGTATCTAATGCTGAGTCTCAGAACCCAGACTCTAAGATAATTTGTATTGTTTTCCCCCAAAGTAGCTTAATATCACATGTCTCTAGGCCCTAGGAGATTCTCATTAATGGGATTTATGTCATGCTCTGTAACTTGATCTACAGCAAGTTCTGATTCTCTAATAACTACCATATTCTATCTCTGCCCTCCCTCAGATTGTTTTGGTTCATTTTTTTTTTTAAGGTTTATATGCAATGTTTGGTTCCTCACTGCATACAGATGGGCTGCTGGTTTACTACCAAGAAGATGGGCTTCTTTTCCAGTATGCATCCAAAATATGGATGAGTCACAGAGTCAGAGCCCTTCCTTCTCTCGTGAAGCACTCAGTAGATGGCGCCAGGTGAAGCCCTTTCTCACACACCAAGGCACTGTGGACCAGTCTCCAGGAAAGGCGTGCAAGGACAGCAGGTTGTTGTTTGGGCTCCTTCCTTCCCATACCTTTACAGTGCCCCTTTTCAGCATTGAGTAAGAGCACCAGCCTCTCCCAGAGTGGGGGGTGGCAGGGAAGGTAAAAGACATAACCAGTATTAACACTACATAAAACTTCAAAGGGAGGAAAAGAGGAAACAGCAGATTAAAGAACTTCCAATACAGGGTTTTAAAAAGGCAATGACATTGTAAACAATTTTGCATGGGAGAAGAAAAAAAAAGTTTGCATGGAAAAACCCAAACAAAATTCAGTTTAAAAAAAGTTACAAATCTATCACTTAAGTCTAAACAAACTGGGAGAAAACTTGAGATTATCAGCATAGCTGTCTGGCTGTGGAAAGCATTCCCAGTGAATAAACATTACCTTACCTGAACTCGTGGCGAGAAATTCTGCCCCGCTTGATTCTCTCATTCTGAGCGCAGAATACAGCCATCCTGAAAATTCTAAAGAACAGCTTCTGTCACTGGTTCCACTACAGAGAGACTCCCCCCAAGTCCAGATCCTGACAGCACCAAGCAAGCTGCAGCTGGAGAGAGGTTGGAGGGTGGGAACTTACCTACTCAAAAGTTTTCACTGTCTTTTCTCCCAAGGCCCTGGGGTAGTGCTGCTGCAGGCAGCCTTCTCTGGTGGGTGGGTCTCAGGCAGATGCCAACTATACACAGAGATCCCAAGGAAGGCCTGGGTTTTTCAAAACTATCTGAGTTTAAAAAGGACCCAAAATGTCTCTGTTGTTTCCTGTGTTGGTTCTTAGTCTCTAACCCTATAGATACTGGTACTCTGTTCACAAAACTGTGATTCCCTAGACACTGTGCATGGAGCACTGATTCCCTGGCATTGCCAGATACTTGGATCATCCTGATGCAGGAATGCCAGCAGCAGATGGCCAGCAAATTTAAAATCACATGCACACAAAGCACAGCTTGATTGTTTCATTTGGTTTTGTGTTTGGCTGACAAGTTGCAATGACACCTAAGAGGAAACAAGAAATAGTTTGGAAAGTTTGTAATGTGGGGAAGCTATCCTTATGTAGGTTTTAATAAGAACAGGTCAAGCCAATTTAAAATCCTGCCAGCCTCTATAATTTGCAAAAATTTAAAATGAATGCTTCCGAAAGAACCAAAGTCTGTTCACAGGAAATCTGCTCACTGTTGGTATTAATCTCAAGCCAGCCTAATTTTTTCATTTCCAGTGAAAAAGAACAATGTCTCAAAAAGACACCTGCAGCAACAACTTTTTATTTTTCTCAAAGAGACAACAGATTGGTCCACTGCTTTTTCAGGGGTTCCAGGACTGAACCACAGAGGTGCATTTCCAGAAAGGGCAGAGAGGAGAGTGCTGCCTCTTCTTGTTACAGGAAGGCACTCATCTTTCCCTGGCATCTACAAGACTTTTCTAGAAATGTGCATCTCCGTGTACTGCATCATAAGTGAAAGGTTAGAGGACTACACAGATGCTCAAGGAAGTGACCTCTAAATCCATTAAGCTGAATATGCACAAGGAACATTTTTTTCAAGTACAAAAATTAACATTTCCAGCAATCTATGAAATTTTTGTTTTTCTTTAGAGGAGAGTGGAATCAAGAAAGCCTGTCTGCATGCCATGCTATCCAGATGAAAGAATTTGATTCCAGATCAGAGCAGCCACCAGCTCTGTAGTGAAACAAGGACAGAAGCTCTTCTTGGGAAAGCTGGCTCTAAGAAAATGTTTGCCATTTTGATCAACAACAACATAAAATAGTATTTCAGTTACAAGGTCTCATTTACATAAAACTTATACAAAAGTGTGTTAGTTGGTCAATTAATATAAAAACCCAGAAATATCAGAAAAGTAGTGTTCTCTGCTTCAGAAAAAGAGATCAAAACTTTTAAAAAGGCATCAGACTTTGGGGCGGGGAAACAAAGAAAACAAAGAAAAGAAAAACAAAACTATAAATTAGTTTTACCTAGTCACCATGCATCTTACGCATATACTTACCGGAACCATGACCTCCAGCTTACCCACACACGGAAAATGCACAGAATAATCAGTACTACTGCTCCGATGCCTCAAGGCAAATATGTAGAAAATAGATTTAATAAAAATCTCAAGGTAAGGCAACACAGCAGGTGCAAGAAACAGGTGCCCAGAAAACTGTCAAAGACTCCTTTGCCTACTCTGTTTGTTCGACTAGGAAAATACCATGATTGACATCTCAACATTTGCCATAGCTTACCCTAGAGACCAAAGCTTGAAATGGACTCCAAGTCAAACTCTTAAAAACTCTGACAATCCTCTAGCTCCTTGAGGGTTCATTTGCCATAGAACTGTCAATCATGATATCCTCTTCCAGACATTTGGTATGTTACACCACAGTGGCTCACCAGTCCATACCACATAAGACTACGTTTACAATACTGTCACAACACATCTGCCCAGATCCAGATGGTTACTTCATGTCAACACACAACCAAGAAGCACAGTCCTGTGCAGAACCAGGATCAGCTCAGTATCACTCCCACCCCAGGAAAGCAAATTAGCTCTTTCTTGTCTCCCAAGACTGCCCATCATCATTCCAGTGGTTGAGAAGCCACCATCACTCCCAAATTCACTGACCCATTTCAACAAAGATGGAGGCATCTCTAAAGCTGCTAACTACCCAAAATTGAGCATAACCCCAGTAACTGAACAAGAGAGTTAAGAGCTGGCCATGGCCGGGCTCCTGGAGACTGTCAGAAAGAATGGTTAGAACTTACTGGTCCACTGAAGCCAGCCAGCTGCGTGATCATCAGGCACATGATGGACAGGATGAGCCTGGTGCGGCAGAAGATCCACACAACCCTTCTCAGGGAGGCAGCATCTGGCCCAACTTCATTCAGCTCTTCTTGCCACAGTCTCTCTAGTCTTAACAAGGTACATGTCTTCCTGTTACACATCTCCTCAGGGAAAACGACACACCCTAGCTTCCCTCCCACCTTATGTATATGTATATGTATATATATGTATGTATATGTGTATGTATGTGTATATACATACACATATATTTTTTGTCTCCAGGCTCTGTCATGACACATACAAGTTTCTCCTTTAAAATTATACACATAGTCCACCTTCTAGTCCTTTCCTATGTATGTGCGTATTTATCCCAGACAGGGAGTATTTCAAGGTACAGAACAGAACAATAACAAGAGCCCTTCCTTCCACCCCCAAAAGGCCTATCCCTAAATAAAGTCTGGGGATAGCTTCTTTCCTCAGGGCCCCCACTCTTTCTGAAGGATCCTGTGGTAAAAAGTAAAGTTGCAAACTAGATTTTAATCATACAATCAGCTACCACAAAAATGTATTCTGTCACAAGGCAGCCACATAATCTCCCTTCAGACTCAGGAAGAGAAGCAGGGCTGAGAGAGAGAGAGAAAGCCCATGGTTAAAATAGGATTAGAGTGAAATAGGAAATAAAGCAGAAGAGCAAAGGGGAAGTCACTCCCAGGATACCCCCACCCCAGGACACTGCAGAATTCACACCCTCCTAGCTCAGGCCTAGCATCCAGTATATGGAAACTAGGGTGGACCAGAGACGCCTTACCTTCTGCAGTTCCCATCAGAAGACTCATACTTGGACAAAGGCCACACATCCTCCATTAAGAGCTCCCCCTTCTTGTGGGCCACACGGGCCAGAGGAGAAAGCCATGAAAATGTCATACAGGAAAAGAGCCCAGCATTGTCCACCGGGTGTTGATGTCTACAAAGAGAAACCAAGTCACAAAGCTTCAACATATACCAAGAAGACAGATGGTATTTAAACTACACTTCAATTAACAGCCTTCCCTAACTGCCTCATCTCAGTCCAATTTTTCAAAAATGCTTTGGTGCTTTGCTGATGACTCATTAACCTTCAGAGCTTCTTACTTGGAAGTGGTCCGGATGGGCTTCAAAGCACTTAAGCCATGATGGTACTTTCCCTTGGGATGTTCGTCATCCAGAATTCTGAGCTGAGAATGCATAGACACGTCCAGGGAAAGGCCCTCAGCTCGGGCTGCTGTTTCCAAAGCATCCTGGCATGCCAGCTGCTCCACACACAGGGAGAGAGATAGAAGTACTTAACAAATATTTCATACACAAAAGAGCAGCAAGTCCAAATGGTAACAATTCAAACCACACACTACTTAACCAAAACTGAGAAATCTCAACTGTCAAGAGACTGAAGTTCCATTAGGTTCACTCTTATGCTGTATAATCTAATGTTTGTTTGTTCGAGCCAGTCCTGGGGGCTTGAACTCTGGGCCGGGGTGCTGTTGTTGAGCTCCTTTTGTTCCAAGCAATCACTTGAGCCACAGCTTCACTTCCGGTTTTTCCTGGTGATTATCTGGACATAGGAGTCTCATGGATGACTTCATGCCTATGATCCTCAGATCTTAGCTTCCTGAGTAGCTAGGGTTGCAGGTATGAGCCTAGTTAAATATTTCAATTTTTATCACCAAATTCTCCCATCTTCAGTTTCCCAATGTAATGAAAATCAATCACTTCACCTCTAATTACAAATTGTATTCCTCATTTTCTACAACAAAAAATTTCGCAATTGGGCCAGGAGTTGGGCCTAGTGGTAGAATGCTTGTCTACCATGCACAAAGACCTGAGTTCCTCAAACATAGAAAAAAAAAGCCACGGGCCAGTGGCCTAGTGGTAGAGTGCTTGCCTAGCATGCACGAAGACCCAGGTTTGATTCCTCGGTACCCCACATACATGGCAAAAAGCCAGAAGTGGTACTGACGCGCAAGTGGTAGAACTCTAGCCTTGAGAAAGTCCAAGGACAGTGCTCAAGCCCTGAGCTCAAGCCCAGGACTGGAAAAAAAAGAACTCAGGCCTTGAGTTCAAGCCCCAGGAGAAAATCAATCAATTATAGGGACCAGAAGCACAGCCTAGTGGTAGAGTGCTTGCCGGGCATGCACAAGCCCTAGATTTGATTCTTCAGTACCATATACACAGAAAAAGCTACAAATGGCACAGTAGCTCAAGTGGTAGAATGCTAGCCTTGAGCAATAAAAGCTCAAGGACAGTGCCCTGGCCCTGTCCTATTTAAGCCCCAGGATTGGCAAAAAGAAAAGAAAAAGTCTACTCAGTTCAAAGTCAGACTATAACACAAGAATCTGGAAAATGTACGCTCATTTACATTTAAGTCAAAGTTACCTTTTACTGTTGTACAGTCTTTATACTCTTCAATCTCCTTATCTACCTTTTCTCTCTGAGCTGTGAAACTCTTGATCACAAACTTTTCAAGCACTTACTTTCAGATAGTAAAAAACAAAACAAACAAAAAAACACCAACAGAGGCAGGTGCTGGTGGCTCACACCTATAATCCTAACTACTCAGGAGGCTGAAATCTGAGGATCATGGTTTGAAGCTAGCTTGGGCAGGAAAGTCCATGAAACTCCAATAAACTCAGAAAAAAAAGCCAGAACTGATGCTGTGACTCGGGTGGTAGAAAGCTAGCTTTGAGCAGAAAGAGACTCAGGAGAATGCCCCACAACCAACAAAAACAAAACAAAATAAAACACACACACACACACACACACACACGATTCCCCAAATCACCTAATGTAGGGGGAGAATCTTATTTTTTCCCCTGGGGTTTGAACTCAAAGCCTAGATGCTTAGGTGTTGTCCCTGACCATTTTTTGCTCAAGGCAAGCAAAAGGTGAGCCACAGCCCACTCCTGGCTTTTTGGTGGTCAACAGGAGACCAGGTTGGCTTCAAAACACAATCTTCAGATCTCAGCCTCCTTAATAGCTACAATTACAATGGAACCAACTCAGATGCCCCTCAGTTGCTGATTGGATCAACAAGATGTGGTATTTATACACAATGGTGTATAAAGAACAACACTGCCTCATTTATAAGGAAATGGAAAGACTTAGAAAAAATCATATTACGTGTAGTAAGCCAAACTCAAAGGAACACAGGCTCAATGGTTTCCCTCATTTGTCATAATTTGTATAAACCTTGGACTCTCCTAGCAGAGGTTTACAATAGGACAAAACCTAGATATATAAGGCCATATAGGATGAGGCTAAATGAAAGGACTTCCAGGATATAGAAACAAGAGCCATATAATGTGATTGTTGTTCTTAATGTACTATGTTATTTCTCATCTCTTTTGTTGTCCCTTGATTATCTCATATTGTTACAGTATCCTACCTTGTTATTTGATATACTGTATATATGTTTATTTATTTGAAATAGGATAGGGAAGGGGGGAAAACAATATGGGGGTGGGGGAGGGAAATGGGGACAAAAACATGAGAAGGAGTAGCAATGTTTGTGAAGTAATACACCTTCTATCTGGCAAATATATGTAACTCTTCTATTAATTACAATAAAAA
This sequence comes from Megascapheus bottae, assembly GCF_031878675.1. Lineage (NCBI taxonomy): Eukaryota > Metazoa > Chordata > Mammalia > Rodentia > Geomyidae > Megascapheus > Megascapheus bottae. The sequence goes on from NC_143509.1 coordinate 43,037,130, forward strand.
TATATTTTTTAAAAAAGAAAAGAAAAAAACCCTACAATTACATGCCCAAGACACTGGTGCCCAACTGAGCCTCTATTTTTATTGACTGGTCTTTCCATAACTGTAAGAGTAGAAAGTGTGCACAAGGTCCCCAGCCTGCCTGCACCAATCAAACAAAAGCTGTAGTTTACAGCAGTTATGCATCTTCAGAACTACTTGGGTGGCACCTGAGAGTACACAGCTCTGTGTTCACATTCATTCCTTCCATCACAAACAAGGTGGCTTCAACAGGAAACGGCAGTGACTCAATGCTAAGAAAAGAACTCCTTCTTGTATAAATCCTTGTGTATAAGGGGACATAATTTAATTGCTAGGTATTGTGGTACAAAATAGTAAAGACTGCTGAGAATCTAACAAAGTTGCTTCTTCTCCTTCTCCTTCTTCTTGTTCTTCTTTGCCAGTTCTGGGCTTGAACTCAGGGCCTGAGCATTGTCCTTGGGACTTTCTCAAGGCTAGAGTTCTACCACTTGAGTCACAGAGCCACTTTTGGCTTTTTTTCTATGTATGTGGTACCAAGGAATCAAATTTGGGTCTTCATGCATGCTAGGCAAGCACTCTACCACTAGGCCAAACTCTCGGCCCCAAAGCTTCTCCTTTAATCTGTTCATAACCACAGAGAAAACCAAAAAAAAAAAAAGGAAATACTGGATCTGTAAAGAAGAAAGATACACACAAAAACACACTTACTAGATCTTAGTAGATACTAGGACTATATAAGTAGATACAGAAATTTACGGGACTAGTTGCATATTTGCAACTGAGAAGACATTTCTTCAAATGTGCAATGGATAGCTGCCAAATGGGCTATATGCTGGTACAAAGCAAACCTCAACACATTTCCAGACTGACATTTGGAACTTAATTAGGACTTTGATCTAAACACAAGGTTACAAGAAATTTTCTCCTTGTTCAATAGTTATCTAACATACTTTTTTGGTCTGAGACCAGGACTTGAACTCGGTACCTGACACTTTTGTTCAATGGTTATCTCTACTAACAGAGCCATGTCTCCGATCCCATACTTCTAAATAATATGACTTAAAGAAGATAGGAAACGGAAATGTTTTTAGCTAAATGGTATGAAACTAATACATCAACATTTATGGGCTGTAACTAAAGGTGATACAAAGTAAGATACTGATTGCTTGAAAATCAGTGCTTTAAGCTACAGACTGACATTTTCTATAAAGGGTCAGATAATAAATATTTTTAGACTTTATAGACCAAGAGACAAAAATCAAAAATTTTATATAGATATTTCGATGACAAAATAAAATAGATCATTACAAAACACTTAACAAAATTCAAGTTATGGTAACAGGTTTGTTTTTTTTTTGAATACACATCTGTGAATGAAGAAATATTTCACTCGATTAGGGTTTAAAATAGTTTTGCCCTTTTGTTGGAAACTTGCAAATAATCATGCACCAAGGTTTATTTGAATAAAAGTTTGCAACTTCATTTTGGAAAATGTTTTCAGAAAAGAAAGATAATGCCCAAATACTTAAGTCGAATTGGCCACACTGATTTCTCAGAAAGCATAGTGGGACTCTACTGCTTTCTCTCTTGCTTTTAGTGGTACTTTCTCTCTCATTCCCTCTCCCTTTCCTTTTCCCTTTCTTCAGCACTACGGATTGAACTAGACCTTTGTACTTACTAGACAATCACTTTACCACTGAGCTATACATCCAGCCCACTGGTTTTTCTCTGTACGTTGATGAGATTCAAAAAGCACTGCTAGAGCCACTGTGTGAATCAGAAAATACATCCACTATGAATGTATATTGAAATAGAGTTCTGATTGTTTTGTTTTGTTTTGTTCAGTTGTGGGACTTGAACTCTGGGCCTGGGCGTTGTCCCTGAGCTGGCTATTCAGGTCAAGGATACTGACCTACCCCTGGAGCCACAGGGTCACTTCTGGTTTTCTGGTTGTTAATGAGAGATAAGAGTCATACAGATGTTAGTGCCCAGACTGGCTTTGAACTGTGATCCATAGATCTCACACTCCTGAGTAGCTAGGATTACAGGTGTGAGCCACAGCACCCAACTGGAATACAGTTTTAACCTGTTTTGTTTTGCCAGTCTAGGGACTTGAACTTAGGGCCTGAACACTGGGCTTTCTCTAAGCACCTTGGGCTTTCTCAAGGCTAGAGCTCTACCACATGAGCCACAGCACCACTTCCAGCTTTTTATATGTATGTGGTACTGAGGAATGGAACCTGGGTCATTGAGCATGCTAGGCAAGCACTGTCCCACTAGGCTAAACTCTCAGCCTCTAGAGTTTTAACTTTTGACAGCACAGAAGTATAGAAAGGAACTTAATATTTTTTTTATGATTCAAACATTAGTTGTAATAAAATTACTTTCCCACAGTATCATTTTATGTCCTACTAGCAATGTATGCAGTTTTTCTACAGCCTTGCCGGCACTTGGTACTAATGTCAGTTTTCTTGTAATTTTAGTAATTTTAACAGAAATGGTGAATCTTATCATAGTTTTAATTAATTTGTGCTACTCTAAAGGAATGATACTTGGTATCTGTGGTTCCTTGCTCCCCACACATTCTTTCTGGCAAGTCTTTTTTGTTTTGGTTTGGTTTTGCTTTAGGAATTTTCTGGTTAAAATCTCACATTTTGGGCCCGGGCTGGCTTCAGGATCAGACTATGAGTTCCTACTCAAGGCCTGCCACATAGTTGGGATGACAGGCATGCCCCACCAAGCCCCAGTAGGCTTGTTGGTTGAAATGGGTCTCCACAAACCATCTCTGCCTTCTAAGTAGCTGGGATAAAAGAGTGAGCCACTATGTGCAACTTTGAGTCTTTTATCTATTTCCTAATGGGACTTTTAGTACTAACTTCACCAATTCTTTATGCATACTGGATTCAAATCTTATCAGGCAAGAGATTTCCAAATATCTTCTCCCAAGGTTTTGCTCTCTTAATAGGGCCATCAATAGATTAAAAGTTTATAGTGGCTTGTTTTTATTGTGTGTGTATATGCTACTGGGGTTTGAATTCAGTGCTTTGAGCTTGCTAGATAGATGGTCTATCACTTGAACCATGAGCCTAGCTCTCTTTTTCTTTAGTATGTTTTTTTTTTTTTGCCAGTCCTGGGACTTGAACTCAAGGACTGAGCACTGTTCTTGTGCTTTCTCAAGGCTAAAACTCTATCACTTGAGTCACAGCACCACTTCCAGCTTTTCCTGTGTATGTGGTACTGAGGAATTGAACCCAGGTCTTCATGCATGCTAGGCAAGCACTCTACTACTAGGCTAACTCCTAGTCCTTCTTTAGATTTTTTAGATAGGGTTTTGCTCTTTCTCCTGACACCAGCCTCAAACTATGGTTTTCCTATTATGCCTCCTACACAGCTGGGATTACAGGCCTGTGCTACCATACCCAGACTATCACTTGAGACAAAGGCTTACTGACTTTTTTTTGCATGGGCCTACCTTAAATCATGATCAATCCATCTTTCCTTTTTTGTACTGCTGGGACTGTTGGCCTATGTCACCATGCCTGATGCACTCTAACTTATTGATTTTTGTTTCTTTTATGGATTATATGTCCAGCATCCTAAGAAGTCAAGAACGTTTTCCTTTTATGTTTTTTTCCCAAAAGTTTTATAGTTTGACATTTGACATTTGCATCTATCATAATTTTGAGTTAATTATCTGTAATCCAGAAAAATCAGGAGTAGAGTTTAGGTAAGTTTGTTTCCTTGCTTATGCATGTCCAATTATTCTACTATAATTTATTTATTAAGAAGATTCTGGCCTGGAGGCACACAGCTCAAGTGGTGGTAAAGGGTTTGCCTCACATGCTTTTAGTTCAAACTCCAAACTGCCAAAAAATAAAAATAATTTTTTTAAAAACCTCACTTTTCCATCAAATTGGTTTTGTGTGTATATGAAAAAGTAGGCCATACCTATTTTGAGTCTGTGTTTGGTGTCTATTCCATTGATCTATTTCTCTACAAGTACATATGCATTACTGACCTGATTCCCATAGCTATAAATTAAATCTCAAAGTTGGGTAGTGTGATACCTAAAACTTTATTTTTTTTTTTTCAAAAGTGATCTACTGTCCTAGTTCTTTTGCCTTTTCAAGTAAACAAAGCTCAAAAATTAGAAGAGAGTTTTATCAACATTTTGTGACATTATAGCATCAGAAAGGGAAAACCTGGTATGCCATCCTGTTAGGATACTTAAGTAAAAAGACATGTTAGTGATAAAAAGAAACTAAAGTCTTTAGAAGTTTCATTCCTCTCATTCATTGTTAACAAAACAATGTACAGAGCATTTTCTATATGTATGACTGTTCCCAATAGTGGGAATAAGAGCATTATATGTTCTTTTAACACATTAATTTGGTGTGTGTGTCTGTATGTGCATGTGTGCATGTGCACACACGCGCTAGTTCTAGGATTTGAACTCAGGATCTGGGCACTGTCCTTTAACTTTTTTTTTTTCTTTTTTACCCCTCAAGGCTATGTTCTACTATTTGAGCCACTGTTTTACTCTCTGGTTTTTTTGGTGGTTAATTAGAGACAAGAGTCTCACAGACTTTCTTTCCTGGACTGACTTCAAACCACAATCCTCAGATCTCAGCATCTTGGGTAACTAGGATTATAGCTATGAGCCACTGGCGCCTGGCCACTAATTTTCATTTTTGTCATCTCTAAAATGCCCAGTGACACGTTGCAAAAGGCCTATTAATAGGAAAGTGAGTGGACTTAATACAGTCATCTCTTGCTATGCCATGGATTTTCACCTGTCATGGGGGGTCTTCTAAAACATAACTACTGTGATAGGTGAGGGATCAGTGTAATGAAACGGCCTGGCTACATGAGTTTTATTTCTTTAATTATATGCAGTAATATATTTCAGCACCTCCAGAGTGAGATACTTCAAATCAGTCTGGTAAAGGTTCACTTCACCAGGAATCTCATATAAGTACTGGTCAGTGGCAGTAAGAGCTTGCAATATGACAAGACACTGAGGATTCTTGTTCTACTTCTATGGTTCTCTTTTTGTTTTTGTTAGTAGTACTAGGATTTGAACTTTAAACTCCTAACACTTATTAGGCAGGTACTCTAATCTTTTTTTTTTTTTTTTGCCAGTCCTGGGCTTGAGCTCAGGGCCCAACCACTGTCCTTGGGCTTTCTCAAGGCTAGAGCCCTACCACTTGAGCCAAAGCACCACTTCTGGCTTTTTCTATGTATGTGGTACCAAGGAATTGAACCTGGGTCTTCATGCATGCTACTAAGCTAGCACTCTATCACTAGGCCAAACTCCCGGCCAGGTACTCTAATCTTTGAGCCTATGCCCATATCTGCTTTTAGAGCAGGGACTAATATAATCTTATCCTGACAAAGACAAACACTTACACAAGTGGCTGAGATGGCACTAATCCTCAGTGTGCATTTTACTAAAACATGAAGTAAGAATTCCCACTGTAAGGTATGTAGAGGACTTCATTGTTAAAATCAAAACTTGCCTCTCTAGAATAAAGGCAAGCAATTACAGCCATTGTATACAATATATACTACATAAAAAATTAACTATGTGGGCCCAGGACTGGCAAAAAAAAAATTAACTATGTAACTTACAAGTAGGGATGGGAAGGGAGAAATAAGGAAAAATGTAGGAAGGGCAAGATACATTGTATTCATAATCTGACATAAGGAATTATACCCCCCTTTCACCACTCTAGAGAGAAGATAGGGAGAAACAGCTCCTCTCCATCCAAGGGAGCCAAGATGCCAGCTCCTGAGTGTGGAAGGAAAAAGCTAGCCTCTTTATAAGCAAATGGAAATTTCCAAAGTCAGTCACAGTTTTGCACTTAAAACAGTAGAGTTTATAGCCAGTGCAGTGGCTCATGTGCATGGCTCATGCCTGTAATCCTAGCTACTCAGGAGGCTGAGATCTGAGGATGGAAGTTCAAAGCCAGCCCAGGCACTAAAGACAGTGAGAGTGAGACTCTTATCTCCAATTAACCACTAGAAAATTAGCAGAGGCACTGTAGCTCAAAAGGAAGGGCCTTTTGCTGAAGAGCTCAGGGGCAATGCCCAGGCCCAGGGATAGGGCAGTAGCCTTAAACTAAAGAGCTCAGAGACAGTGCCCAAGCCCAGAGTTTAAACCCCTTGACCAAAAAAAAAAAAAAAAAAAAGAAAGAAAAAGAAAAGAAAAAGAAAACCTAAACAAACAACAACAAAAAAGTAGAATGTAAAAGTATTTTACTTAATTGTAAAAAGGCACATCCTGAGTTGTTTTTAAACCAAAAATGAGCAGATGCTGGAGGATGTACTACAGACTCATGTTTAAACATAACATTAAAGCATTTATCAACCTGCCAATAACTGCACAGATGTCTCTATATTTGTAACTATGCGTTTGAGTGCCTAACTTCTCTTTCCTTCTAGCCACCCTAAGGGGGCTTATAAGACCCAGCACCACAGGAGAAAAAAAAAGTCTGTTTAATGGTAAAAATACTTATATATTCCCAGAATCAACACTCTGCAAAGTGAGCTATAAACATTGGCAATGAACCAAAAGAAAAGATTTCATATATTTAAATAAGTTGAGGTACCATGTGAGCACACATAATATGGCATGCCAGGGAACTGTGAGTCAATGGAAACTACTGGGACAAATCAATACCAGCTTGTGAATGAACTAAGAGACCCATGTTTCTCACAGTACAAAAACCCCTCTGGAACTAACCCTAAAAATGATGAAATAAGTAGAAGAAAACTGAACAGCACAGCTAGCGAAAGGAGCTACGTGTCACAAGTCCCCCAAAAGGCAAAAACTTATCAAAGACAAATGGTTATAAATATAAAAGGAAAACTTTTTGCAAAATGAAATTATCACTGAAGTCAAGAGTTTGATAAAGTTAAAGAATTGATCAGGTATCTCATATATTTTAATCCTAGGCTTTTACTGAGATAATATTCCTTAATCCATTTACTGAAAGCCTATGATATGCAGACGCTGTTCTAAGGGGCAGTATGGCACAATACAAATACAATATCAACAATCAAAAACCACAACCTCAATATTAAGATACAACTATATTCCTTAGTAAAGGGAGATAAAATCCAACATGGAAGCTTAGTGGTAGAGTGCTTGCCTAGCATGCATAAAGACCTTGGTTCAATTCCTCGGTACCACATATATAGAAAAAAGCCAGAAATGGTGCTGTGATTCTGGTGGTAGAGTTTTAGCCTTGAGAAAGCCGAAGGACAGTGCTTGGGCCCTGGGTTCAAGCCTCAGGACTGGCAAAAAAATAAAATAAAAGGAAAATATTCCAAAGAAAAGCATTATGTAAACCCCAATGGAACCCCAATGGTTAGCAAGGCCATGGGGGTGTGAATCTATAATCTCACCACTTAAGAGGTTGAGGCAGGAAGACTGGTCTATACAATGAGAACTTACAACAAACAAACAATGGCTCAAAGGGTTCTAAATGCCTAATGTAGGAGCAATGGCCAAACTACAGTATATTAACACTAAGTCAGTGTCATCCCATTGAAATATAAATGTAAGGGGCTAGGGATGAAGCTTGATGACAATGTCTGTCTACCTGTCTAAGTTTTGCAAAACTCTGGGTTGGATTCCCAGTACCAGGTCAATCAATCAATCAAAGCAAAGAAATAATAAAAGCTATATGATTTAAAATTTTCTAGGATCTGTGTTTTAAAATAAATGATAGGGGGCCAGGAGTCTGGCTAGTGGTAGAGTGCTTGCCTTGCATGCACGAAGACCCTGGTTCAATTCCTTGGTACCACATACATAGAAAAAAGCTAGAAGTGGTGCTGAGGCTTAGGTGGTAGAGCTCTAGCCTTGAGAAAGTCCAAGGACAATGCTCAAGACCTGAGCCCAAGCTCAGAACTGGCAAAAATAAAAAATAAAAATAATAATAAAATAAATGATAGGATTTCAATTTAACACAACATTAAAAGTCGGGTTTTTGTTGTTGTTGTTGTTTTTGCTATTCTGGGTCTTGCATGAGTTAGACAAAAGTTCTACCACTGAGCTACATCTCCAGCCCAGCAAAAGTTATTTTTCTCACTAGACACTAGTGGCCCATGCCAATAATACTAGCTAAATTGGAGGCTGAGGTCAGAGGACTGCAGTTTGAAGCCAGCCCAGGCAGTTAAGCCCGTGGGAGTCTTACTCCAATAAACTACTCAGAAAAAGACAGAAGTGATCCTGTGGCTCAAGTGGTTAAAGTGCTGACTTTGAGAAAAAGAATTTCGGGGACAACGCCCAGAACAGTTGCACCCACACATGCCTACATACACACAACTGTTATTCTTTTTTTTTTTTTTTTTTTTTTTTGCCAGTCCTGGGCTTCAGCTCAGGGCCTGAGCACTGCCCTTGGACTTTCTCAAGGTTAGAGCTCTACCACTTGAGCCTCAGCACCACTTCTGGCTTTTTTCTATGTATGTGGCACTGAGGAATCGAACCCGGGTCTTCGTGCATGCTAGGCAAGCACTTTAACCACTAGGCCAAACTCCCGGCCCCACAACTGTTATTCTTTTTTCTGTATCCTATTATCACAGAAACTATTAAAATAAAATTTTAAATAACTCAGAGCAAAAATACTGTTTTAAACATATAATCATTATAAGATTGAGATATTTGACAAATGAGATATTTGGTTTGTATTCAGTCTTTTGAAATCTAATGCATGTTTTTACGAATTAGACATAATTTCAATTCAGAATAACTACAGTTCAAATGCTCAACAGCTTTATCTGACATTATACCCGAGCAATCCTCAGGTGAGGGACACTTGGAAACACTTATAGTTGTCACCACTGGAAGTATGCTAGCAGCTCAAGAGATGCTGCTCAACACCTACAACATACAATTATCTGGCCTCAAACCTCAGTAACGGGGGGTGTGGGGGGGGAGGGAAATGGGTACCAAGACATGTGAAAGGGTATCAATGTATATGAATTAATGCACCTTCTATCTGGCAAATATCATGTAACCCTTTTACTAATTACAATAAAAAAAATTAAAAAAAAAAGGAATTTGAGTACTTTCAGTTGTTTCATAAGCTTAATTCCAAGCACCATATTCAAAGTTCCTCTAACACTGGTGGTTTGAGATTCGGTTTTTTAAATAATGGGGTGAGGTTTCAAAGGATTAAATTTACAATGAATCACAGGGCAAGGAAATACTTGGCCCATAATTGTTGAGGAAACAGAGCAGCCTTTACTCCATGAGACCTAAGGCAGAAGTATCCTGCACCAGCTACATGTTAGAATCACCAGAGGGGCTTTAAAATAGTACCAACATGGGCCAGGAGTTGGCCTAGTGTTAAGAGTGCTTGCCTAGCATGCACAAAGACCAGGGCTGGATTCCTCAGTACTACATGCACAGAAAAAAGCCAGAAGTGGTGCTGAGGCTCAAGTGGTAGAGCTCCAGCCTTGAGAAAAGTCCAAGGACAGTGCTCAGGCCCTGAGCTCAAGCCCAAGACTGGCAAAATAAATAAATAAATAATAAATAACATAGTACCAATGTCCACATTCTACCCACAGACAGATTTACCTGCCCCTGGGTATTTTCTCTTAAAACATTCTTCAAGTGACTTTAATAGGCAGTCTGGCCAAAAAACTATATTGATTTTAGAGTGGAACTTGTACATATTTGTCACTTGCACTTGACAAAACTTTGCCAACAAGACATATTAGGTAATGCCGAACACAAATATTTCTAACTCTTACTGGGCAACTGAGCTATTTTCTAACATAAGATACAACATTTAAGAAAACTAAATGACTGCTTGATAGTCCTGTACAATACCAACTAAGAGTAAACAGAAGGCTGTAAAGTGCATGGGATTCTTAAAAGACCAATAACTGTGATCATTTATTGCAATCCTTTCTGTGGCTTACTCTCAAAGTCTGAATGTTTCAATTTCCATGACACAGAACAACACATGAATCCTCTTTGGCAAGACTGGCTTTAGAAGACAAACATATCTTGAAGGTCATATTAGATGGAGTTGTCAGGACCACTGGCACTCCCTGGCTATTCCACCTTCCAACAAACACTGGACCAGAAGAGTGGGCAGTAACAATACTTTGAAGGGAAGCCAAGAGCTGTGTTCTGAATTATCTGGGAGGTGAAGCTATGTAAGAATTGGTAGGATGGCTTTTACAGTCACACTATCCACCTTTTTAAAGTATATAAATTCATATATAAGGCTTTCTGCCTCCACATTCAGATGTTCTCAAAGTTTTCATCTGATATCTGCTAACAGAATTAAGTTGATTTTTTGAGCCATTTCAGAACTTTTTTTTTTTTTTTTTTTTTTTTTTGCCAGTCCTGGGCTTGAATTCAAGGCCTGAGCACTGTCCTTGGGCTTTCTCAAGGCTAGAGCTCTACCACTTGAGCCATAGCACCACTTCTGGCTTTTTCTATGTATGTGGTACCAAGGAATCGAACCCAGGTCTTCCTGTATGCTACCACTGCACTCTACCACTGGGCCAAACTCCCAGCCCACTTTTGAGTTTCTTAACAAAACAGAGTTGGGTACTTAAAACTGCTTTAAAGAGGAAGCTAGTTTCAACCATTTTCTTCTCTCTTGACAAGGGCGTTCTTTAACACATACCAGCAGGCTGTAGATATTTCACTTTAGCAGTGTTTCCTTGTAATTGGTGGCAGTCTTGTTGCTGTGGTCAGCTTACAACCAAGGCAACAGGTAATGATACAGAAAAAAGAAAAAGGGCAAAGCTACAAAACACTAATCTCCTACATCCTGCCCTCCTTCCTAACAGTAAGCAGATTTACAAGTAATACTCAGCTTGCAAAAGCACAAACAAATTCACACAACCTTTGTCTGAAAAGAAAAGCTTCCAGGTTATAAAGTTACTAAACAGAATATTATGAAAAGTTAATGAGTGGTCTGGGTAGAAGCGTTAAGATTTTTTTTTCTATTGTTAGAAATGGCTCCAGATGGCACATGTTTCCATATATTCATATGACCAGGGACACCAAATCACAAGGAACTCAAGGCAAAAACTCTGCAGAAGGGAGCTCCACCAGCCAAAACCCTGGCAGGCAAGAACACAGAGTAGGCTGACTGCTCCTTTTCCTCCTTAACCCAGCAGGCCCTGCCCCTCAGTTCCCACTGGTTGAGCTCAGATTCACAAACTACAAAATGATACTGCTTAATTAACAGGATGTAATTAAAATTTAAGGAGCTTTTAACAGGATGTCTTTTTTTTTTTTTTTTTAAATCCCCCAGTCCTGGGGCTGGAATTCAGGGCCCGAGCTGTCCCTGAGTTTCTTTTTTTTTTTTTTTGCCAGTCCTGGGCTGGAGCTCAGGGCCTAAGCACTGTCCTTGGACTTTCTCAAGGCTAGAGCTCTACCACTTGAGCCACAGCACTACATCTGGCTTTTTTCTATTTTGTGGTACCAAGTAATCGAACCCGGGTCTTCATGCATGCTAGGCAAGCACTTTAACCACTAGGCCAAACTCCCGGCCCCTTCCCTGAGTTTCTTTTGCTCAAAGTTAGCACTCTACCACTTGAGCCACAGCGCCACTTCCAGCATTTTCTGTTTATGTGGTACTGGGGAATCAAACCTAAGGGCTTCATGCATGCTAGGCAAAATACTCCACCACTAAGCCACATTCCTAGCACTAACAAGATGTCTTAAAGTGCAGCATGTAAAGGATGTAACTAAAATATAATTAACATGGACAAATACAAAGGATGCGCAAATGAAGCAGTGGTGTTCACTAGACACTATGTTGAAAATGAACTGCAGCTTGTGGGTGGGGATGGTAAGAAAAAATCGGGAGAGCTCAAGGGAGGGATGACAGAATGACATTGTCCAAAAAAAAAAAAGTATTTTTTTACCTGACATACTTAACTGTAACCTCTTTAAACATTACCATTATAATAACAATTTAAAATTTAAATTAAAAAGCCAGTGTGGTGGCTCACATCTGTAATCCTACCTACTCAGGAGGCTGAGATCTGAGGATCAAGGTTCAAAGCCAAACCAGGCAATAGAAAGTCATGAGACTCTTATCTCCAATTAATCACTAGAAAACAGGAAGTGAGACTGTGGCTCAAGGGTAGGGCAGTAGCCTTGAGCTTAAGAGCTGAGGGGGACAGTGCCCAGGCCCAGAGTTCAAACCCCATGATATTCTCCCCCTCCTACCCCCCCCCCAAAAAAAACCAAATAAACCAGTACCGGGTAGAGTACTCACCTAGCATGCACAAAGATCTAGATTCAAGTCCTCAGTACCACATACCTAGAAAAAGCTTAAAGTGGTCCTGTGGCTCAAATGGTAAAGCTCTAGCCTTGAGAAAGACCAAGAACCGTGCTTGGGCCCTGAGTTCAAGTCCCAGGATTGCCAAAAACAAATACTAAGGACTAAGTGACTTGGCCAAAGCAGGAACTTTTCAGAAAAACAATTCTCACAAGATTAACAGAAAGGAAGTAAACTACTTTGAGAGAAAAGGGGCTTTTCTCACACTGATCTGACATTCACTGCACACTTTCTATAATGAGCTTAATTCCCAGCAACACATCACAAAATCATTTCTGGTAAGAGATTATACCTACATCCTTAATCCCTAACACCATATCCTTAATCCTTAAGCTAAACCTTCAGCTCACCACAATATTTCACACAGCTAATTATGAAATCTCCAACTAAAGTTAAAGAGCCAGTCTAACAAGAAACTAAAAAGGCACTAAATGAAGATCACTGGATTTATGAATACTCATTTTTGTTTTGCCTTTCTTAGATGTACAATGTTCTAAGTTGGAGGAAAATTGTACCAGTAATACTCCTGCAAAAGGGAAAATAAATAATAATAGTACATTAAACTTCAGTTGACTTCTGTTTATATTCTATGTTTCCTCCTTTTCTAAATTAGTAAAAAACAAGTCATTCTTAGCTTTGATGTACTGTCACTAAGAAAAATTACTGCCACACAACCACCAAAGTTTCTGACAGGCCTGCCTTACTTTTGCCTAAGTATGAATATAGGCAGTAAAATTCCAAACTCCTTGACTTATTCAAGAACACCCACAATCCCTCTGTGTCTGTGACTTAGTGAGCTTTATGCCTCAAGTCACCAGAACCTAGGCATGCCTATTCACAACTGTTGGTTTTACCTAGAATGTTCTTCATTTCTCTAAATCCTATTTATTTCTCAAATAACCTCCATCAAATGGGCTCCTGAAACCTTGCCTGAGAAAAAGGAATCTTGTTATTTTCCACAGTGTCTAAATGACAGTAAGCAAGTGATGTTATGAGTTTAGGCCATGGCAGGAGGCAGGCAAGTCTACCAGCAATCCCGGAAACAAGCCACTTTGTTCTTTACTATGTATCTAAGAGAGTGCCAAATTAAAAAATGAACAAACATTACATATTTTAAAAACAAGAGTGAAAACTTAGGGGGAGGAGGTGTCAGTGTTAGAGCATGGTTAAAAACGCTGCCTGTAATCCTAGCTACCTTGAGGCTGAAATCTGAGGATCACTGTTTGAAGCCAGCCCAGGCAGGAAAAGTCTGTGAGATGTGAGGCTCTTACCTCCTCTAAACTACAACCCCCCAAAAAACACACAAACAAAACAAAACAAAAAACAATGAAGTAAAGCTGTGGCTCAAGTGGTAGAGTGCTAGTCTTGAGCAAAAAAGGAAGCCCCAGGACCAAACTCCCCACCCCCACCCCCACTCCTCAAAAAAAAAAAAAAAAAAGAAAGAAAAAGGAGAGAGGGAGGGAAGGAAGGGACACTATGTGTGCTGAGGTCTCACACTGAGTTGAAATAATGCCAGCCTAACACCAGTCAAAGTTGTGCTCAACTATACCTGTCAAAGGCCAACAGCAGTAAGTGGAACTTTGTTGTCCAAATAAGACAAAAGATTTGCCTTATTTTTTGTTATGTAGAAATACTGTTTGATATTTCTGAAAGTGGCGAGTATTACCTGGTATCTGGGAGGTTCTATTCTACATTTCTAACAACTAATACAGAAATAATGGTTATGATTATTTGGCTTGAGAATATAATAATTAGGTATTTACTTTTAAAAAACCTTTGTATGCCACTTAATTTCCACTCTATACTTTTTGCCATCTCAGCTAGAGTTCTGTCATCATGCTGGTTTCCTCTGTGAGCAAGTTTTAACAGGAGACAAACTCAAGATAGATATATCTAAGGAGTCTTGCGCTTTTTTTTTTTTTTTCCTGCTAGTCCTGGCCTTGAGCTTGGGGCCTGAGCACTGTCCTTGGACTCTTCTCAAGGTTACAGCTCCACAACCTGAGCCTCAGAGCCACTTCCGGCTTTGTTTTTTCTATGTATGTGGTACCGGGGAATCAAACCTGGGACTCTACCACTAGGCCAAACTCCCGGCCCAGGAATCTTGCTTTTTGATATGTGGTATTCAAGAAGATTCTAGATGATATATAAGCTTTAAAAAAGCCTTAATACCTCTGTACTCATTTTATATGTAAACAAAAACAGGTTGAATAAACCTATTATAGTATTGCTTAGGTCAAGACTAAGCAAAAAGAGAATGAGTGAAAGACATACTAGGGGCCGGGAGTTTGGCCTAGTGGTTGAGTGCTTGCCTAGCATGCACAAAGACCCAGGTTCGATTCCTTGGTACCACATACATAGAAAAAAGCCAGAAGTGGTGCTGAGGCTCAAGTGGTAGAGCTCTAGCCTTGAGAAAGTCCAAGGACAGGGCTCAGACCCTGAGCTCAAGCCCAGGACTGGCAAAAATAAAAAAAAAAAAGAAAGACATACTAAAAGAAATTTTAAGTAAAAAATATTTACAGGGCATAAGACTATGGTATCACTCAGGAACACTGTACTCAAATTTACGTTTAAAAAAACAGCAAAGAGTAATAAAAACAAAATCCATCTGGATTCCTAAAACTTTTATTTATTGATTGATTGACTGATTGATTGCCATTCCTGGGGCTTGAACTTAGGGCCTAAGCACTGTCCTTGGGCTTTCTTAAGGCTAGAGCTCTACCACTTGAGCCACAGCACGACTTCCAGCTTTTTTCTTTTTTTTTTTTGCCAGTACTGGGCTTGAGCTCAGGGCCTGAGCACTGTCCTTGGATTTTCTCAATGCTAGAGTCCTACCACTTGAGCCTCAGCACCATTTCTGGCTTTTTTCTATGTATGTGGTACCAAGGAATCGAACCCAGGTCTTCGTGCATGCTAGACAAGCACTTTACCACTAAGCCAAACTCCCGGCCCCATACCTTTTTTCTGTGTATGTGGTACCGAGGAATTGAACCTACATCTTTGTGTATGCTAGGCAAGCACTCTACCACTAGGTCAAACTCCTGGCCCTCCTAAAACTTTCATAGACACATTAGTTTTCTTGTTGTTCAAGATGAGGCTTCAGTCACATGGGAAAGCTGCCACTGAAGGCTGACTCAATCAGTTACTTGGAGCAGTTTCTAGTCAGGAGAATATTGCTGCTGCACATGCCATGTCAATTCTACTTTCTAACAAACTAGACAGAACTTCCCAGGGCCTCCACATGAGCTTGGGAGGTTCTAAGTTCTCCTTCTCTACACTCCACACTCAAGCAAGTGTGTTCACACACTCCCATGGCTTCACCCACGTGGACACACTGAGCACTCTATGCTCTACTCTGTGGGAAGAGATACTCAATTTTACCTGGATACATTTCAACTGTTCAAAACCATTCAATCTTCACACTTAATGTTTGTTAGTAAAGGCAAATGCTCAAAATCAGTTTTCTTCCAAATCTCTTCCTCTTAGTATGTCTAATGACTAGTATGTCTACTAATGCTTTTAACTTCTTATCACCAATCCCAGACACATTCAGCTCTCTACCTTTCAGTCTCCTCTTTCCTTCCTTGCTTTCTCTCACTTGAACCAGCCCAACAGCCTCTTAATGTTCTCTGTATTTTCCCTGTCCTATACAGAGTTTTTGTGCAACTGTTTCAAGGCTAATCTGTCTACAATAAAGAAGCCAGTCTTAAAAATCACTTCTCAAAGCTGGGTGTGGTGGTACATGCTTGTAATTCCAGCAGCTCAAAAGGAAAAAAGCAGAGGACATTAGGAGTTTCACGCAGTAGGGTACATAACAGGAATTGCCTTAAAAAAACAAAAACAAAAACAAGCAAGCAAACAAAAAAGCCCACAGGGGTCAGAAGTTCAGCATAGTGGTAGAGTGCTTGCCTAGCATGCATCAAGACCAGGGTTTGATTCCTCAGTACCACAAACATAGA
Organism: Megascapheus bottae; assembly: GCF_031878675.1. NCBI lineage: Eukaryota > Metazoa > Chordata > Mammalia > Rodentia > Geomyidae > Megascapheus > Megascapheus bottae. The sequence goes on from NC_143509.1 coordinate 43,053,427, forward strand.
AAAAGCTGGAAGTGGTGCTGTAGCTCAAGGGACAGAGTACTAGCCTTGAGAAAGCCCAATGACAATGCTCAGGCCCTGAGTTCAAGCCCATGAGTGGGAATAAAAAGTCCATTCAAAGAAATTAAAGTTTATGTTCACACAAAGTTCTGTACACAATGTTAAAAGCACTTTTATTTGCAATTGTCACAAATTAGAACTAACTCAAATGTCTTCTAGTAGATGAAGGGTTAACACAAAATAGGCTTGAGCAATAAAAATAAATATTGATACACACAGATTAGGTAGAATTTCGAAGCGTTACACACATATTGAATGCATTCTTAGATGAAGAAAACTGAGTGACGATTAGGAGGGCTGTAAGTGGGTCACAGGAAGATCTCTGTGATGAAAGTTTGGTGTCCTGATTGTGGTAGTAATCAGACAATCTCAACACATGAATAAACTGCAGAGTGCACATGCATATGTCCAAGTGAATGCATATAAAAGCAGTGGTACTTTGGCCAGGAGTTTGACCTAGTGGTAGAGAGCTTGCCTAGCATGCATGAAGACCACAGGGTTCAATTCCTCAGTACCACATACATAGAAAAAGCCAGAAGTGGTGCTGTGGCTCAAGTGGTAGAGCTCTCGTCTTGAGAAGGCCGAAGGACAGTGCTCAGGCACTGAATAAGCCCCAGGACTTGCAAAAAACAAAACAAACAAACAAAAATCTAGAGATATTGATGTTTGAACATAAGGCTCCCCCACCTGTTAGGTAATCACTCTATCACTGAAGCCATGCTACTGAGCAAAATCTGAACAATGCCAATGGACTCTACCAATGTCAATTCTGTTTTAATATAGTACTACTTGTTCAACATGTTATGACTGGGGAAAAAAAAATCAAAGAAAGGATCTTCTGTATTATTTGTTTATAGCTACATTCAAATCTAGTCATCTCAACCTGAAAGTTGTTTGTTTTTTAATCTCACTAACTTTCAGAAGTTCCCTAATACCTATAGGAAAAGATTCCTTGTTATGGTATATAGAATTTTCTCTGAACTTTGTCTCTTTTTCCTACCCTTACACTCTAGAAAACTAGTTGTGAGAGCTAACATTTAGTGAACACCAAAACACTAGCCATGCCAGCCACTACTCCAAGTATTTTAAGATATATCTTAGTTCTCACTTAATTCCATTGTCAGCGTCATTTTCACATATACATCTATGGCACAATGACAAAAGCAGCTTATCTAAGATGCCAACATCCAAAATACTTCTCCTATACCACTGAGTCTGTGATCTAAAAGCCTCACCACCTAATTACTACTCAAAACCCTCCTCCAGGACCAGGAGTTTGGCCTCGTGGTAGAGTGCTTGCCTAGCATGCATGAAGACCTGGGTTCAATTCCACATACATGTGGCTCAAATGGTAGAGTTTAGCCTTGAGAAATCCCAACAACAATGCTCATGCCCTGAATTCAAGCCCCAGGACTGGCAAAAAACAAACAAACAACAACAACAACAAAAAAAAAACTAGAGCTGGGCAAGGCAGCTCACTCCTGTAATCCTAGCTACTCAGGAGGCTGAGATCTGAGGATCATGAAGTCAGCCCAGGGAACTAAAGTCCATGAGACTCTTATCTCCACTTAGCCACTAGAAAACAGGAAGTGGGGCTGAGGCTCCCGAGGTAGGGCAGTAGCCTTGAGCTGAAGAGCTCAAGGGCAATGCCCAGGCTCAGGGGTAGGGCGGCAGACTTGACCTGAAGAGCTCAGGGACAGCGCAGGCCCCAGAGTTCAGCTCCATGACTGAAAAAACAAAAACAAAAACCTAAAACACTACTCCAGTGTTAGCTTAGTGACTTTTCCAGACTTAACTGCCACATTTACATTGTTTTGTCCAGCACTTAGAATATATTGAATAGATGCTTAATTAACATAAGGTCTAGACAAAAAGACACAAAGAAGTTACAGAACTGTCACCAGATATTTGACACTGAGTTCACTGAAACTGTTTCTCTGAAGCTAAGGTTGAATGCAAAGGAGTTCTATAATACACAGCAGGAAACAGAGAATATCTATTAGTAAGAACACAAAGTCAGGGCCAGGAGTTTGGCCTAGTGGTAGAGTGCTTGCCTAGCATACACGAAGACCAGGTTCGATTCCTTGGTACCACATACATAGAAAAAGCCAGAAATGGTGCTGTGGCTCAAGTGGTAGGGCTCTAGACTTGAGAAAGCCCAAGGACAATGCTCACTCAGGCCCATAGTTCAAGCCTGAGGACTGGTTTAGAAAAAAAAAAAAAAGAACACAAAGTCAGTGCTTTGGGCTAGAGATGGCGTTCAAGTGGTAAGAGTAACTGTCCAAGAAGTATAAGGCCTTGAGTGCAAACCTCATACTGAAAAACAAAAAGCCAAAGTTTTAATGTGCTAAAGAGGAACAGGCAATACCCAGCTAAGAAAGTAATAGTGTCAACTGCAAGTCTTTCTCAAATTTTAAGTTTTTACATAGCAAGTACACAAACATATGTCTCAGCTTCCTAAAACCAGACATTGTTACTTTGTCTTAGTAGTTACTTTTACAATTCAGGAGAAAACATGCAACTAGACCCAGGGCCAAGCTACCACTGAGGTGCAAGAGCAGCTGTAAGAGATAGGGAAAAAAAAATTGTTTTTCTAATTTTTTAAATTGTAATTAATAGAAGGGTTACAACTATATTTGCCACACACATACACTGATTGTTTCAAATAAACATATATAATATACCAGATAATAAGGTAAGATACTGTAATAATATGAGAATAACCAAGAGACAACAAAAGAGATGAGAAATAACATAGTACATTAAGAACAGCAATCACACATTATATAGCTCTTGTTTAAAAGGTATGTTTTTCCTGTGGAGGATGAAGTCTTCTAGTTCACTAACACTATTTCTATTGGAGGAAACAGATTACGAAGGTTATGAGGCTAGAGATGTGGCAAACAATACTAGCACAAGACTCTGAGTTCAAATCCTAGGATAGCAAAACAAAACAACAACAACAAAAACACACTTTCCGTTCATGTAAAATATTTACTGATTATCTTATAACAATCACCTTCAGAAATCTGAGCAAATCTCTTCAAATAAGTCACAGTTACAGAAGGAAACTGACTTGGAATACATGAGTAAACTGAATGACTATGATACATCCACACACTGTCTCCTCTTCAGCAAGTGCTTTTTGAAAAAATCAACATGAAGTAAATGAAAATGAGAATCCTAACAGAGAAGCAAGTGAGAGGTTGAAGACTACCTCTCTTCCATTTTATTGGGTGTTTAAAAATAACTACAAATTATTTCTTATGAGGACACAAATGGAAGCCAGTCCTTGAGCATGCTACACACATATGTTCTACTCTACTGTAGTGTGCGACTCTACAGTCTCCAGTAACCATAACTTCTTAACAGTGACCTAAAGCAATATTTTAAACTATGGGATCAGATGAAGAAAGAAAGTGTGGTCTAATACAACCGGACAGAAAAAGACTCTGAGGAAAGGAAACACCTACCTGTCGTGTTCTCTTGAACGTGGATCCCTCTTGTTCTCGGTGCTGCCCGGAAGTGCTGCTCCTCTCCCTGACAGGAGCACTTCTGTACCCGGGACTGGGGATGATGTATTCTTTTCCTATGTCAATATCCTTCATCTTTACCCAGTAGAGTATAGACTATTTTCACTTCAGAATTCCTAAAATTAAAAATTCAAAAACAGATACTTCAAATTGTTTTAAGGAGGAGGTAGAAGAAATAAGAGTGACAGGGTGAGGTTGGTGGGGTCCTCAGTAATGCATATTTAGAAATGTCACAATGAACCCCCCATACAACTAATGTATAGTAATAAGAAATCCTTTAAATAAAACACACATTTTCTCAACTATGCTTAATCACTGAAAATATTAATGCTACCATTATAGTTATAAAATTTTTTTCTAAATATTTGCTAGAAATATTTTTACTTTTTAAAGAAAAAAAAGTCAATATAATAACATCAAGGAAACTTTCTCCCAACTCCAAGGCAAAAAAATAGAAAAAAAATTATTAGTAGTAAATGAATACTCTAAATGAATAGCAAACCCAATGCAAAGAGCATTTAAATTTTTTTTAATCAGTTATGGAGCTTGAACTCAGGGCCTGAGCACTGTCCCTGTGCCTCTTTGTGTTCAAGGCTAGTGCTCTACCACTTGAGTCACAGTGCCACTTCTAGTTTTCTGGCAGTTAATTGAAGAAAAGAGTCTCATAGACTTTCTTGTCCAGGTTAGCTTTGAACAGCAATCCTCAGATCTCAGCCTCCTGAGTAACTAGGATTACAGGCATGAACCGCTGGCACCCAGCACATTTAGATTTTTTTTTTTTTTTGCCAGTCCTGGGGTTTGAACTCAGGGCCCGGGCACTGTCCTTGGGCTTTCTCAAGGCTATAGCTCTACTACTTGAGCCACTGCACCACTTCCAGTTTTTTCTGCATATGTGGTACCAAGGAAATGAATCCAGGGCTTCATGCATGCGAGGTAAGCACTCTATCACTAGGCCATGCTCCAAGCCACATTTAGATTTTCTTTTTTGCTAGACCTGGGCTTGAGCTCAGGGCCTGAGCACTGTCCCTGGACTTTCTCAAGGCTAGAGCTCTACCACTTGATCCTCAGCACCATTTCTGGCTTTTTTCTATGTATGTGGTACCGAGTCTTCGTGCATGCTAGGCAAGCACTCTACCACTAGGCCAAACTCCCAGCCCCCATTTAGATTTTTTTAAAAGACTGAATTAAAACAATTTCAGTTTGTTTGAAAGATTATACACACTACAATTTTACAGCAGACATATTTTCTCCTATCAAATTTTACTAAGTATAAACACAGAACTTATCCTACCAATGGTATATTTCATCTTTGCATTTTTATGATTAGCTGAATCTTCATGAAGTTGCATAAAGAAAATGAAAAACTGTAAGATAAGTTTAGATTCCCATTATATTTTAGAAGTAGAAAGGGGTGACAGACACATAATTCTGTTAATATATTAAATAAACCAACAACAAGCCGGGCATGGTGGCTCACACCTGTAATCCTAGATACTCAGGAGGCTGAGATTTGAGGATTAGAGGCTCAAAGTCAGCACAGGCATTTAAGTCTGTGAGACTCTTATCTCCAATTAATCACTAGAAAACTGGAAGTGGCACTGTGGCTCAAGGGGTAGGATGATAGCCTTGAGCTGAAGAGCTCGGGGTCAATGCGTAGGCCCAGAGTTCAAGTCCCACAGCCGACCAAAAAAAAAAAAAAAAAAAAGAATCAACAACACTTGAACTTGTAAACCTTAAAGGTAAATTTTATGATCCTAAATGCTACCTCAATAAAGCTTTTGTTTTATTTTGTTTTTACAATTTCCATGATTTGTTGTTTATATTACTAGGGATCAAACCCAGGGCCTTGAACATGCTAGGAAAGCACTCAAACACCCCCCCAGCCTTTTCTTCCCCTTTCTTCCTTCCCTTCTTCTTCTCTCTTTCTCCTACCCCCTTCTTTCTTTTCTCCCCTTCCTCTTCTCTCTCCTTTCCCTTTCCTTCCTAAAACTGTTATTAAAAATCAAGCCTGACTGGCTAATTTTAACCAAAAAGTCTCAATTCTGATGTCATGCCTCTCAAACATTCCCCAACTCTTCCTCATAAGGTCCTCAACTTCCTAGATACAAGATGGGGAACCACCTTGCATAGCCGCCTCAGGAAAAATTAAACTGTAACTGCACTGCCCTTTGGACATCATAAATTCTTAGTTATATGACTTAGTTATGATGTGACTCAGTTATGATATGACTTAGTTATGATAAGACTCCTGCAACACAAAATTCTGACACCTATTACTCATTTTTTTAATATATCAGAAAAAGGAGAAAAATACTAAACATCTAAATAAGGATTTCTCACCTTTCACAATTCTAGTTCCAATACTCATAGCTGATACAGCTAAGTTATTTATCTTTAAAATGAAAATCACCTTGCTCAATGACAGTGTGCAGCAAAAAGAACATCGGCTTACTAAGCAAGAGCACAGCGACCACGTCACTGAGACCTCATTAGGGCTAAACTATAAACAGATCTGGCATCTGCCAGTGTCCCCAATGTTGAGCTGAAGCTGCAGATCAGAGGAGCTCTACTTGTTATTCAACCACAGAAGCCCAGTCTTCTCCTCCAGAGGTTCCCAGGCCTTGATCATTACTGGGAAGAGAAAGATTGGTGCTACCCAGGACAGGGTGGGGAGGAGAGAAGGCTAAAGTAACCCATTCACAATCCCAAACTCCACTTCAAGAAGAATAAGCATCCCATTTATCCAAGAACCCATGAAAGCTATATTCTTTAAGTCACTTTATGTCGAAGATGATGAAGAAACTGTCAAACCTATGAGCAGAATGGCAGCAACTTCCCTATTAAAACAGAAGAAACTTCTGTTTGGGGTCTACTGTGGCTGGTAGGACAAAGCAGGGATGTCAGCAGCCTCTTGTAAGGGGTCTATCCTAAACTACTGTATCCTAAGAGATCAATTATTAAACATATGAAGAGCATGGGGAACAGTTTTCCATCTTGAACACCCTCATCCCTTAATTTCCTTGAAAACAGAACAACCAGGAGAGTATGCAGGCCTGAATAAGCACCATGTAGTAACATTAGACATAAGGAGGCCACCATCTCAAGGATATAAACAAGGCACCCCACTGGAGGTCAGCTAAGCACTAGGTAGCTGGACAGATTGAGGTCAGAAAAAAAAAAAAAATACCGCACTCTGCAGCAACTAAGGAAGGACCATTAAGCCAGATTTTTGAGGGAGGGTGGTGGAGGAGATATTATTTGTGTTTCCCTATTTTCTTGTGCTTCCCCTTAGATTTGATGTTGTCTTTTAAATGATTAATATTTACTTGGGCTGTGGATACAACTCAAGTGGTAGAGCATCTGCCTACCAAAGTCAGTAGAAGAATAAAACCGGAGGAAACCCCAAAGAAGTGTCCAGATCCTCAAATTCCATAGATCACTTGGTCAGCTGAGTTTTGTACCAAGAATTTACTTACCAGTGATAAAAAGTTAGACATTATTTGCCCCAAATAAGACAGATTAAAACGCATGGGGGAGGAGATTAGAGAACTAGCTCAGACTTACCAGCATACATTCCACGGTGGCTTTCCAGTACCTCGGGAACCTGGCCCCAGGCTTTGACACTGGGGGCAGGAGGAAGTAGGGAAGCTAAAAGGATAGATTTACGAGCCCTCCCCACCCCCCGCATTCCACTTGTGTCTCCCGGCTCCCTTACTTTTCACTGACACCAGACACCTTCCTATACCTATCCATTCCTTCCTTAAAGTTTCCCCTTCACTCGTCCATCCGCCTCCAGCCTCCCACCTCGGTACAGTACCCCAAGACCTGCACAATTAATTACAAAGCAATGCGCAGCCAGGTGCGACAGGACAGGGAAAGGGTATTGGATGCCGGTCCGGGGGTCGGGGCTTCCTTCCCCGCTCCGCCACGGGTGTGCAGTGCGTGCTTATGTCACGTACCTCCATTTACCGGTTTGCAAAAACGATGGAACGACTTACTTCCGAGTGGCTCGCAAGGCCATCTCGGATCCCGGGCTAACACAGGAGCCCACACCCTTCAAGGGAGGCGCTTTCCCCCGGTGCGCCTCGCCCGGGGGGCCCAGGCCCGGGGGGCCCTGGCCTTGGGGCGTTCCCACGCCAGTCCAGGCCTGGCCCGGGCAGGCAATTGCGACCCACCCCCACGACCGCGGGCGCGGCGCCCCCTGGCGGCCACGGCCCGAGCGCAGCCGGCGCCGACCCCCTCACTCCATCCCTACCTGCCCCACCCACCGGGCGAGAATCCCACCTCTAGCCGGCCGGCCGCGGCCCGAGGAGGGAGTGGGGCAAGGTGGAGTGGGGGCCAGGCCTCGCTTCCCTGTTCCCCCGCGTCCCCCGAACTGCTTGTATCTCTCGGCCACAGCCCACCCCGTCCCGAAGAAACAAAACGGGGTGACTTCTATGACACCTGAAGGGCACGGCAGGGAAAAGACGAGCGCAGTCATCTTACCTGTGCCCCGACTCCCAGAGAGGAGCACCGGCCACTCGAGCCCGCTCAGGAGCATCAGCACCGGAGCAAAACAAGCCTTTATAGTGGCATCGGCTATCATACCGCGCATGCGCGCTGCGCAAAGCTTTCGCAAGACCGAAGGGAATCGTAGTTTTCGACGTAGCAAGCCCCGAGTCCTGCAAGTCCGCCAAGGACTACATTTCCCAGAAGCCACGCGGGCGCCCGGGAGGGGAGGGGTATGGGCCGCTCTGCTTTCCACCGCGCTTTCCATTCTCCCCAGCTAGCGGGTCTGGAACCTTCTCCGTAGTCCAGGGTCCCGATGGGCTGGCCACCTGGAGGGCGGCCTGGGGCTCCGTGCTGTAGGGCTGGCCTACCGTGCCCCACCGTTCACGTGGCAGAAAATGTGAAGGTCATCGCAGCCTGCTTTTGCTGAGGAAGAGCTGTGGTCGGGCGCCTGCCCCGTATCTGATCTGCTGTGTTTCCTCGCTGGTCATCTCTCCCCGCTGATGCTGCACGGAAAGCTCCTTTCTCACCTTAATCCCACATAGTGTTATGCTGCCTCGATTCTAGATAATAAACTGCCAGGATCCCAATTGTGAAAGTGGCAAGAGGCTTAGAAAGGGTATGCAAGCTCATCTCTTTTTTATTTTTATTTATTTATTTATTTATTTATTTATTTATTTATTTATTGGCCTGCCCTGGGGACTGAGCTCAGGGCCTGAGCACTGTCCTTGGACTTTCTCAAGGCTAGAACTCTACCGCTTGAACCACAGCACCACTTCCGGCTTTTTTCTATGTTTGTGGTACCGAGGAATCGAACCCTGGTCTTTGTGCATGCTAGGCAAGCACTCTACCACTAGGCCAAACTCCCGGCCCCGCATCTCTCTTTATACCTGGCAATGAGACTCCCCAAGATATTCATCATATTATTTTTGTTTCATCTCACCCTTCCACATCACCATAAAGACTACTCTATTGAGTGAACCTCTATTCTTTATTGGAGGCCTTACATGCCACTCTTGTTTCTTTTAATTTTTCAACATCTGTTATGTTAGTGTTGACATGTGGGGGCTTTTTAGGGGAGAAAGTCATATTTCCCAACCTTCAAGAATCTACAGAATCTATACTACAATGTAGAATTGCATGTATTTAATATTACTTTTGTAAAATGTACTAGAGGCAATTCATTCAATATTTATTGGAGAGACAATGGAACTAAAACAAGCCGAGTCCCAAATATACCTCAAGCAAAAATTTAAACGATAGCCATTATAAGTTTAGAAAATGAAAGTATGTGCCCCAACTGAAAAAAAAAGGAGTTAAGTGAAGACTTTAGAGATGGACAGAGAAAAAGGTAATCCAAGGAGAGAAGCAATAAAATCCAGCTAGTAGAAGGAAGTGGACATCACCCAAGACCTTGAAGACCATGTTACAGTTCCGTGGAATAAGAGCAAAGCAACCAACCAATCAAAGGATGATTTGAGTACACTTTCAGAAATCAGACTTGACACTGTGAAAACTATACTGTGACTTGCAGACTGAAAAAAAAAATACAGACAACGAGAATGTGAGAAAAGAGTTCAGTTAAGAAGAATCAGCTGATTGTTGTTTGGACTAGGATTGTGGTGGAAAGATGGAGAAATAAATGGATTCAAGAGGAATGTAAGAGGTAAAATTAGCAGCGTGGGTTGATGAATTTGAACAAGAGGTATAGATGTTTAGTATTTAGGTGCCTGGATGCACAATCACATGAATGATGATCCGTTCATCAATAAGACAAATGCTTTTCTGTAAAGCCTCTCAGCATCTTATCATGAGTTCATATCAGGAACTGGAGCTGTGGCTCAAGTGGTAGCAAAACACTACCAAAGAAGCTAAAGGGACAGCACTCAGGCCCTGAGTCTAAGCTCCACACCAAAAAAATTCATACTAAATAGGAATGATCACCCCACACGTGCTTAGCACTTACACTGAATACTCTTTCAGTTGTAAAGACCAAAGTTCTCTTGAAGCTTAGTTATTTTCAATAAAACGCATTTTCAGAGAATAAGACAATTTCCAAATGATATATTGAAAAGAATAATGCCCTTCTGTCAAGCAAATTCTGTCTGGGATCAAGCAAGAACATATAGGATATCAACACTGTCATATAAGACCAAAAATGACATTAAAGCATGTTATGCAGCCCAAAGTATTACCACATTTTCAATAGAGAAGCTGGGGTTTTATTCGGTGCACAATAGTATAGCCACACGTCAGAGTACACATTCACATTATGAAGGAAAATATCACATACCTTCCACTTTTGTGGCAACAACTTTTCTTTTTTATTCTTTTTATTTTTCTTTTCTTTTTGTTAGTCCTAAGGCTTGAACTCAGGGCCTAGGCACCATCCCTGAGCTTTTGCTCAAGGTTAACACTCTGGCACTGGAGCCATAGCTCAATTTCCAGCTTTTTTCTGTGTATGTGGTACTGAGGAATTGAACCCAGGACTTTATGTATGCTCGGCCAGCACTCTTACCATTAGGTTACACTCCTGGCCTCACAACAACTTTTCTTGCTATTTTTTTCATAACTTTACTTCAAGGGCAGTAAATATGAAATGAAGAACTTCTTTTAAAAAGGAGAGGGGGAGTTTTAAACCATTGGATGTAGTGGTTCATGCCTATAATCCTAGCTACTCAGAAGGCTGAGATTTGAGGATTGAGGTTCAAAGCCAGCCCAGGCACTAAAGACAGTAAGAGTGAGACTCTTATCTCCAGTTAACCACTAGAAAATGGGAAGTGAGGCTGTGGCTCCAGGGGTAGGGCAGTAGCTTTGAGCTGAAGAGCTCAGGGACAGCACCCAGGCCCAGAGTCCAAACTCCCATAACTGACAAAATTAAAATAAAATAAAATAAGTTAAACCACTTTACATGAGGATGCACTATCAAATTGGCCAAAAATAAAAACAGATAGATGTTCAAATACTAGCTACTTACTAGAAAGAGGAGAAAGAGGAAGAGGAGGAGGAGGAGGAGGAGGAGGAGGAGGAATAAGAAGAGGAAGGAGGCCGGGAGTTTGGCCTAGTGGTTAAAGTGCTTGCCTAGCATGCACGAAGACCTGGGTTCGATTCCTCGGTACCACATACATAGCAAAAAGCCGGAAGTGGTGCTGAGGCTCAAGTGGTAGAGCTCTAGCCTTGAGAAAGTCCAAGGACAGTGCTCAGGCCCTGAGCTCAAGCCCAGGACTGGCAAAAAAAAAAAAAAAAAGAAGAGGAAGGAAGGAAGGATGGAAGGAAGGAAGGAGGGAGGGAGGGGGGGAAGGAGGGAGGGAGGAAGGAAGGAGTTGGGAGTCAGTGGCTCACACTTGTAATCCTAGCTACTCAGGAAGCTGAGCTATGAGTTTCCCTGTTCAAAGCCAGCCTGGACAGGAGATTCATCTCTAATTAAAAAAAAAAAAAAAAGCCAGAAATGGAGTTGTAGCCTTTGGCAAAAAAAAAAAAAAAGACAAAAAAAAACTCAAGGATAGTGCCCAGGCCCTGAGTTAAGAATTGGGGTGCGAGTGCACACACACACACACACACACACACACACACACATTGGTGATCCTGCTTCAACAATAACAAAGAATTTGTCCACCACAGTGAATTAGTATTACACACTGATTGTGTTGTCTTATTTATAAAGAATATGTTGATTCATTTTAATTTTAATTTTATAATATGAGCTATTAGCCCTAAGGGCCTTATACATGGTTTTATTAGTGTACATATGTAAATAATATTAGTTAGAACTAGACATGGTGGTATATGTCTTTAATTCCAACTACTCAGGAGACAGAGGCAGAAAAATCTCAAATTCCAAGGCTAGCCCTTGCCAAGTTAAATGATATCCTATCTCAAAAGTAAAACACAAAAGAAAATAACTAGTGGTGTGACTCAAGTGGTAGAATGCTTGTCTGGTATGCATGAGGCCTTGTGGTTACCAGAAATATGAGAGAATTTATTGTTAGGAGGTAAAGGGAGAACAGAAAAGAAACAGGCTGGACTCAGTTGTCAACAGATGAAGATGGTTTATTGCCAGCAAGAGGCACAGACCTTTTAGAACCTGGCTTCAAACAGGCATGTTGTCAAGCCTGTTCATGTGTACCTGGTGTTTTGCTGGACCTGGGGGGATAAGGCAGGAGTCCTTCACTGATTTCCTCAGAACAGGTATGAATCATATTCCAGTTCAGGAAATAGTACAATAGAATAACACCAAACTTTAGCTTAGCATGTGAGGCCTTCCATGTTATTCTCCTACACAAATATCCTGACTATAAGGTTTGCCAGAAAGGAAAAGAAACCTGCCTCATGATTTAGGCAGAGAAGAATTTTCTTAGGGGGCAATGGGAAGGGAGAGCAAACGGCAAGTCCACATAAGATGGAGACACGCAGAGACAGGGGAAGGAAGAGAGAAAAAGAAAAAGAGGAAGGAACTCATATTGAGCTAGATTGTATAGGGAAAGGCAGGAGGCAGGTCCACAGCAGATGTGGAAGTGATCCCACAGCCTGGGGAACTTCTCACTGTCTGATGGAGACATGATCAGGGAGGTTCAGGATGGGATCTCAGTGGATCAGGAAGTGACTTTAGAGTCTGGGGTCATTTGTTGACTCATAACCAGGTGATTGACAATCCAGTGATTACTGGTTTTAGGTTGGTGAAGATAAAGGGGCAAACATAACATTCCAGGCTTTTGATAGTTATAAATGGGTGATGATTCTCTGGCTACTTCCTGCTCATAAGGGGCATTGACATTAGGGGTAGAAGGCAGCAAGCAGCAACTGTTTCTTGTTGGTGTACACATATATGTGTCCTTGGATAGAATCTGAAAGAAATCTGACAAGACAGGGGCTGAGCAATAAGAAAAAATATTAGAGGGCACAAACACTGACAAGTTGTCATTTTCATGTTTTAATTTCAGCTGTCTTTCACCTGATAGAACCTAAATCCACTCAGCTGAAATAACAAGCATCATGGTCTATAAGTAGAACTTGATATTTTAATCCTTCCAGAATCACAATTTGGAATAACTGTACAGTATTTCTATCATCTCTCCTGGTGAGATATGTGTGGGAGAATTCGCCACAGGATTTTGAACTATGGACTAGGGATCTATGAGGCCACAATATAGAAGGCAACAAGATCCCACTAACCCAAGAACCCTACAGTCTGGTCTGGATGGAACTTTCCAGAAAAATAGATTATTCCTACCTAGATTGATCTCTCCCAGTCATTCACCAAAACTTTTCAAAGATTTTTCTCTATAAACACGAGGATTCTAATCAGAACAAATTAAGCACTTTGGTCTACATTAACAATTATTTTATATTTGTAGATTTGGTGGCTTGGAGTTTGAACTCAGGGTCTCACACTTGCTAGGCAGGAACTCTACCATGTGAGCTATGCCTCTAGCCCAATCTTTTCTTTAAAAAAAATTATCTTTAGGGCCCGGGAGTTTGGCCTAGCGGTTAAAGTGCTTGCCTAGCATGCACAAAGACTCGGGTTCGATTCCTTGGTATTCCACATACACAACCAAGCCGGAAGTGGCAGAGACGAGACTGCAACAAGCGACAGAGAGCGAAAGCAAGCAAGCGGAGCCCAACCGAGTGGTGGCCGGAGCGAGCGGGGCGAGGCCGGAGCGAGCGGGGCCAGAGCGAGACGGGGCCAGAGCGAGCAGAGCCAGGAGCAAGCGAGAGCTGACCGGGCCGGAGCGAGCGGGGCCGGGGCCAAAAAAAAAAAAAAAAAATTATCTTTAGTTGTACAAAGGAACTCCACTCAACAAAGCAGTTTATAAATACAATGCATCTTTATTATTTTTCCCCATTTTATCATTCTCCTCATCCTTTCCAACCCCATCCCTTCCCTTTTCTTAATTTTTCAGGCTATGCACCGACTTACAGTTGCATTTTCCTTTCCCCTTTTCTCTTTATTTATCAACATCCACTTCCACTTCCCCTTTAGAATATTGGTTTCCTGGTGTATATTTTGGTGGATTGTGAGTTAGCTTTTCTAAGAAATTATACCATTTGAGTCTTAGCCCAACCTTTTTTTTTAACTTAATGTCAGCTCAAAAAAAATTTTAGATGTGTGTGGGCTGTATTACTTTTCAGTCAAAGTATTTCAATTATTGAGTTCCATGTGGAAAATATAGCCTTTAAACTCGACCTCTATATGTTAATGATTAAAAGATATTACCAATGAGGAAAATTAGCACTGCTTTGTGGACATATTAGAAAAGTAACTATACCAAGGTTTCTTTATTTAATTTTTTTAGTGGTAGTACTGAGATTTGAACTCAGGTCTTTGTCATTGCTAGGCTTCTACCACTTGTACCAAACTTCCAATCCCCACCACATCTTTTTAAACTATCATCCTGGGCCAGGAGTTTGGCCTAGTAGTAGGATGTTTGTTTAGCATGCACGAAGACCTGGGTTCAATTCCTTGGAACCACATCTATAGAAAAAGCTGGAAGTGGTGCTATGACTCAAGTGGTAGAGTCCTAGCTTTGAGGAAAGCCCAAGGACAATGTTCAGGCCCTGAGTTCAAGGCCCAGGACTGGCAAAAAAAATATATACATTAAAACTCTCAGCCAAAGATTAGACCTACATAGACATATAAGACCTGTGTCATATCATTGATCTAAAGTAAAAGGAAAAAATTAAAATACCTTTTTGAAGGAATTTAAGTTTATCTTGCTCAAGGATACGGAGACAACTTAAAAATATTTCATGTTTCACTTGCTTGCAGTTTCTTTAATTATTTTTATTATCCTTAAGTAGTTGTACAAATGCTTGTAGTTTCTGCAGTCCTAATCAAACTTGAGCTTTTGAAGTACTTACCTGGTTTAGTTTTAATTTCTTGACTTACTTATCCTATACCCCTTAAATTCTATGTTTTGAGTCTTAAGTGAACATTTTCAAGTTTTTTTTTCTTTTGATTTATTCTATGTGCCGAAAGCAGTATCTCTTCAAAACACTGTAAGATGTTGTAAGCAAAAAGTAATTTTTTTCCAAAGTCAACTCTATTTCGGAAATTATGCATTACACTAGTATTTGGGGTAAATACTCTGAGGAAGCCCACAATAATGAGATCTGGTTAGCTTTATTTACTTCAGCATATCTTATTGAATATTGATTAACGAAAATGATTTCTAGAAACAACATGTAACATCCTACAGAGCTGTTATATTACTGTCCCTTTCCCAAGGTTCTGCTCATCACTCTGTCCATTCTGTTCATGTAGGTCCATATTGCCTTTGAAACTCAAGACAAGGCAAACAGTGGATATAGACAAATGAGGAGAAAAAGGGAAGGGAGAATGCAATCTGTCTCAGTGTAGGAACACTTGTCTGGATGCCCAAGGCATTTGGTTTAATGGCCAGCACTAGTTACTCTCTGTCTCTGCGCTCTCTCTCCTCTCTCTCTCTCTCTCTCTCTCTCTCTCTCTCTCTCTCTCTCTCTCTCTCTCTCTCTCTCTATCTCTCTCTCTCTCTCTCTATCTCTCTCTCTCTCTCTCACACACACACACACACACACACACACACACACACACACACGTTAAAATTTGTCAGCAATGAAACTGTGCTTAAAATCTATCTGAATTTGATTATAAGGCACCTTATTTCCCTACTTCCCTTACTCTCCCTGTTCATGCACACACTTTTATCTGAAAAACAAAACTAAGAGCAACATTTTAAAAGTGCCTGTGCCACTTGAAAGTAATCGTATAATCAATGTATGTGAATTAATACACCTTCTATCTGGCAAATATCATGTAACCCTTTTACTAATTACAATAAAAAAATAAAGTAATCGTAGCCATTCTGATCATTTTCAAGGACAATTATATGCCAGAATGCCTCTAAAGTATGAAGACGCCATTAGCCCTGCTCCAGTGATCGAACATTTTTGTCTCGGCTCCAAATTGTTTTGCCAGTTATGTTTGCTGGCCCATTTAGACCATAGGTGGACTATTCCCTCAAAACAGTCTCTTCTCAAGAGTGTGAGCTACTTAACACTTGTATTATTCAAAACCTCAGGCTCAAGGTATGGCTTGTGGTAATTTAAGGTTAACATCACCAAGTACACAAAGAACTAAGGGGAGGAAGGTAGAGAAAGGCTGGTGCATGACGAAGGCTTCCTTCTCTGATCCATCCTCCACTTACTGCTACAAGGAAGAACAGGACAAGAACAAGAGAAATCAGACTTAGAATTCCTGGGAACCAGAGAAGCAGCCAGGCTGCTGTTAATAGTCAGTGATTGGGTGCAAGGGAAAACCGTGACACTGACAGCTTTGCACCTCTCCTAAGATCTGATCATTAACTGGGGTTTGCTTCCCTTTAGCTGCTTCCACTGCTGCTTTTCTTCTCCATAACATCCTCTTCCAAGCACTTAATCTGTTCCCGCGGACTCTTCGTATCAATGAATGTTGAGAAAAAAGAAAATTCTCTTTCCTAGTTCTCTTGAAGTCAGACAAAATAAGCCACAGAAGGTGCTTAGGGGAAGGAAGTAGATGAACAGATATGTCACGAGAGCATAATTTTCCTAGCTGAGATTATTTTTTTCTTGTACATCATAAAAAATGGCCAGTAAGGGATAATAAAGCATTAACATTAGTGTAAGGTTCGCTGGAAAGGAAACGAAAACTGCCACATGGTTCAGGCAGAAAAGATTATTGGGGGGAGAACAAACTGCAGGCCCACACAAGATGGAGACACAGAGACAGAGGGGAGGAAGAGAAAAAGGAAAAAAGAAGAGAGAACTCACGTTGAGCTGGATTATATAGAGAAAGGCAGGAGGCAGGGTCACAGAAGATGTGGAAGTGATCTCAGAGCTTGGGGAACCTCTCACTGTCTGATGGAGACATGACCAGGTGGCTCAGGACCAGATCTCAGTGGATGAAGAAGTGACCTCAGAGTTTGGGGTCCTTTGCTGATTCACAATCAGGTGATTGATAATCACGTGATGACTGGTTTCAAGCGGGTGAAGAGGGAGGAAGGGCTGCTCTCCTGGACAGACAACATTCCAGGCTTTTGATAGTTATAAATGGGTGATGATTCTCTTTGGCTACTTCCGGCTGGCAAGGGGCATTGACATTAGGGTAGAAGGTATTGTTGTCCAGTCTAGGTGAAGGCAGCAGGATCTGTTCCTTGGTGGTAAACACACGTATGTGTCTGTGGATAGAATCTGAAAGAAATCTTACAAGGCAGGAGCTGAGCAATATAAGAAAAATTATTAGAGGCCATGTGATGGCAGAAGGGTTCAGGCAGAAGATTAAAAATTGGATGACTTGGCTAGTTCCTATCTCCTGTGTTCCAGGCAGTTCTGTAGTTGGTGGAAGAAGTCCCCAGTTATTTCTGACATCTGGCAAATAGGTAGGGGAGAGCATGGTAGACTGGTTAAGAATAACCAGTCAGAAACTAGGACTAGCTTGGAATGATTAAAGGTCCAATGGGAGATGGCTGGATTATAGAGTATATATAGGGGACCCAGGAAGATGCTAAAGCTAACTGTCCAGAGTCTAAGACTGACTATAAATACAAATGACAGATAACAAAGGCAAGAATTTAAATTCCTATTCAGTTAGAAGCTAGATAGGAATGTACATTAGATAGACAAGCTTACTAACTTATTTCTCTTGCTCTCCCAGCTCTGATTAATTTTGAAAGAGCAGGTCCAAAATGGCTCTATTTAGGATGTGACATCTCTTCTTCCTCCTCTTCTTGGTCCCTTGTTCCCCAGACTAGCTGAGTCCTGGAGGTCAAGGTACTCTTTGCTAGGACAGCTCAACCCCGTTGGCATACATGGGGTTTGAACTCAAGGCCTGGGCACTGTCCCTAAGCGCTTCTGCTTGAGGTTAGCGCTCTACAATTTGAGGCACGTTGCTGCTTCCAGCATTTGGCTAGTTAATTAGAGATAAGAGTCTCTTGAACCATGCTTCCAGCCTGGCTCTTTGCTGATTAATTGGGAGATGGAGTCTCAGAGGGAATTTTCTGCCCAGGCTGGCTTTCAACTACAATCTTGCCACAAAACCTCTTTTTATTAATTTCCAGTTAAAGCAACAGAAAACCAATAGAAATAAGCAGAGCTTACCTGTAGCTTGTTAGGAATCGATCAACAAATACTTGTCAGAGTTCCGTAATAAAAAAAAAAAAAACTCAGTAGATGTGATGAGAGAATTTAGCACAGATATAGTATAGTTTGGCTGCCTGGAAAACCTAATTTCTGATGACCCTAACAATGCCTAACTTAACCACATTACTTCATCCAAAGATTCTCTCGTAGCCTATACCTGTTTCACTAGCATAACAATGTAACCAGCCTTTTCCAAGTCAGGCTGGGTAAGAGACTGGTTAAAGACATTTGGAATTTCCCAGTATTTTTCTGGTTGTTTTCTTTGAGCACATTGGCTTTTGCCGATATGCTTTAGATGAACATGAAGAATGACATGCTGGTTTTACATCAGTGTTTAAATCACAGCTAACTTACTGTATACAATTAAGAATTTAACACATACTCATACCATTTTTTTTTACATAATGCCTCTAATTGCAAAATAGTATTGAAATTTAAAGTTCCATTCTAGGCCATTGTACACACACTTACATTGAGATCAAAGTAAATTACACAGAGAGATTAACTTTTAGACATATTTGCTTGCACCTGAATCTGATGCTGCTTTGTATTTGGGTTTAAACCTATTTTCCTCTGGACTGGGAACACAAGATTTATTTAAAATTGCAGTCAAAAGTAAGTAATTCTGAAAACATGATGACTGTTTTTTACATATTTTACAGACGGATAGACAGACAGACACAGATGCTTGTGCACAAACTTTAGGACATGCTCAAGAGAAAAAAAAATAGGCTGTATATTTTCTGGAATGTAAGTGGCAAAATACATTTTTGCCCATTGTATGACAGAACCATGTGGTCAATGCTAGAAAAAACAGGCAATACAAAACAGAAAATAAGGCAAACCCCCCAATCCCATATTTTTGACAACAAATAGACTATGTTTAGATATCTTTGCTGATAAAGGATATTAGATGATTGGGCCTCCATTACCATTACTGTGAAAGGAAGCAGCAACTTGTTAGCAAGGCACCGTAGAATAAATGGGTGAGATGTAAGCTTGGTGGAAGGGTGAGGGTTTTGAGGCCAAACCCTTAACCCGCTATGTGGTCAAGATGGCATTTTCTGAACGAGTCATGATGGTAAGAAAACTTGGTGGAGCTTTATTCAGTAAGCAAGCAAGTAGACAAGCAGATAAACAAGCAGGAAGAACACACTCTAACAGTGTGGGTTCTCTCCAGGAAAGGCGGGGAGAGACAGTTTTAAATGATCTCCAGTCTGAAGGTCGTTTTGAGAGAGAGCGAGAGGACAGAGGGAAAGAGAGAGACTGAATTGTAAGACAAGGAAGGTTACCTTTCTAGAGGATATGGCTGGGAGGCAGAGGTGAAAGGATTAGAGAGACAGGACAGGCAAAGAAAATCGGAACATATAGCAACCAAGAATATGGCTGAAGTGGTAGAATAGTTACTTACCAAGCATTAGGCCTTGAGTTCATTTGCCAGTTCTGAAAAGAAAGGAAGAAAGAAAGAGGAAAAAAAGAGGGGGGAGGGAGGAAGGGAGGAAGGAAGGAAGGAAGGAAGGAAGGAAGGAAGGAAGGAGGGAGGGAGGGAGGGAGGGAGGGAGGGAGGGAGGGAGGGAAGGAAGGAAGGAGGGAAGGAGGGAAGGAGGGAAAGAGGGAAGGAAGGAAGGAAGGAAGGAAGGAAGGAAGGAAGGAAGGAAGGAAGGAGGGAAGGAGGGAAGGAGGGAAAGAGGGAAGGAAGGAAGGAAGGAAGGAAGGAAGGAAGGAAGGAAGGAAGGAAGGAAGGAAGGAAGGATTTGGTCTGTCCTGGAAAATAGCCCTCTCCCCTTCCTTTTCAACCTGCATGAAACTAGTAATCACTTAACTGAGGATCCTCCCAGACTATGAGGTCACTTCCTCATCCACTGTGCTCATTTCCTGAAGTGTCCTGGTTAAGTCTCCCTCAGACAGTGAGATATTGTTCTGGGATTGCTTCCACATCCGGTGTGGTCCTGCCTCCAGCCTTCCCCTATTGGTCTCCTCTTTTTCTCTTTTTCCTACCCCTCTGTCTCTGCACATCTCCACTTGCGTGGGCCCGAAGTTTGCTCTTCCCCCAGTATGTTCTTTTCTGTCTGAATGAACCATGTGGCAGGTTTCTTTTCTGGCAACCTTACAGGAAGGAAAAAGGAGAGGGGAGGGAGAGGAAGGGAAAGGAGGAGGGGAAAATCCTAGCATTTGGAAGGCTGAAAGAAAAGGATCAAGTTTGAAGCCAGCTTGGGAACCTCATGAGATCCTCTTTTAATTATTTCCTTTCAGTTGTAGGTCTTGAACTCTGGGCCTGGGTGCTGTTCCTCACAAGTAAAATTTTAAAGATTATCACATTATTAGTAATGATATTTCTGGTTATACATAAAGAGAACTGAAAGCAGTCTTTTAAGATATATAATATATAATATATTTATGTAATATTTCTTTTTCCTTTAGGTAGTTGTACAAAGGAGTTGCCATTCACCACAAAGCAGTTTATGAATACAGTGCTTCTTGATAAATATCTCCCCTTTTAACATTGTCACCCACTCCTCCTGTTCTATCTCTTGCTCACTTTTCTTAATTTTTTTTTTTTTTTGCCAGTCCTGGGCTTGAGCTCAGGGCCTGAGCACTGTCCTTGGACTTTCTCAAGGCCAGAGCTCTACCACTTGAGCCTCAGCACCACTTCCGGCTTTTTTCTATGTATGTGGTACCGAGGGATTGAACCCGAGTCTTCGCGCATGCTAGGCAAACACTATACCACTAGGCCAAACTCCCAGCCCACTTTCCTTAATTTTTACTGTATTGATTTTTTGCCATTTAACAAAACAATTTATAGGTACAATACATCTTGATCTGTGTCATCCCTTCAACAACTTTACCCTTCCACCTACTTTTTTCCTTTTTCTTTTCTCCATTCTGTGGTATACACAATGCATTCTTGTCTGCACTCTATTCATTTCCCACGTTTGTTTTTCTACCCCTCTCCTCTCAACCACCCCTGCAAGTACCCATTTCCTAGCCCTCATTTTGTTAGGCTTTGACTTAGTTGAAAGCACAGTCTTAAGAGTCCTCTGTAAACTTACATTCATATCGGAACTAGTCACAACCCAAGTGGCAACCCAAGTGTCCATCAATAGATAAATGAGTAGAGGAAATGTTGCACAAACATACAATAGAATATTATTCAGCCTTAGAAAAGAGGGACATTTTGACACAATGAGAGACCTTGAGGGTTAATCTGAGTGAAATAAAAGACAGCCATCAAAAGTCAGAAACATATGGTTCCATTCACAAGGGGTCTTTTAAATAGCCAAAATCGTAGAGACAGAAAATTGGCAGGGCTGTGGGAGTAAGAACAGGGAGTTTGTGTTGGACAGCTGTGGAGTTTGTGTAGTAAGGTAAGACATGGCAGCAGATGGGAGTGATAGTTACGTGACAATGTGATATCTTCAGTGTTACAAAAGTGTACATATTTATCATGACTATTTGTTTATGTATTTCATTTGTTGTGCCAGTATTGGGCTCAAACCCCAGACTTCTCGTTCTCCCTTGACTTTTTTCTAAAGGCTGGCACTCTACCACTCGAGCCATACCGCTACATCCAAATTCTTGCCAGTCCTTTGAACTTAAGACTTTCATAGATTTAATCTGTCCAGCTGACTTTGAACCTGGACCCTTAGATCTCAGCCTCCTGAGTAGCTGGGATTATAAACTAGGATTACAGACAAGCCACTGGAACGCCTAGCTAAAAGAGTAAACTTATGTCATATGTATTTTATCACAGTAAAGTGGGAAAAAATTTTTATTTTTTTAAAATTAGTGATTCATACCACGGGATAAGGAGATATAACAGACACATGACAAGGACATCATTGTAGGAAAAGTCTCTTTTTGGAACGCTCAATGAGAAATATGTTCCCCATGGATTTCCTACTGCTTTTTGTTATATTTCCCAGACATTTATGATCAAAAATCATAATTTCCATGTGGAACAGCCTTAAAGATGAGTAATAAGATGCACCTTCCTTCTTGGAGTTAATGACCCTGGCTAAAAATAATTTTTCCAAAGCCAGACCCTGTGCTCACACATGTAATCCTAGCTACTCAGGAGGCTGAGATCTGAGGATCACGTTTTGAAGACAGCCCATCAGGAAGGTCTGTGAGACTCTTATTTCCAGTAAACTACTCCAAAAGGCCAGAAAGTGGCACTGTGATTCAAGTGGTAGCTTTGAGCCAAACAAGTTCAGACCCACTGGGTTCAAGCCCTAGGAGTTGGCACTAACAACAACAATAATAAATTTCCCCAAGATTCACAGCTTCAAATGATGGTACTGTTCCTATAACTAAATGTGACAGAATGGGTTCAGTTTTCCCTTTGTTTTGCAATGGTACTTTCCTTTTTCCATTCCTGGCTCCAACTTCAGATTACACTGGGTGAAGCTAAGTACACCCCTGAGTGGGGGCTTCTGGTGACTCACCAAAGAGCAATGAAGAAAAAAAGCTGTCATCAGTCCAGTAATGATTCTGATTATTCTGATAATTTAGGAGGGAAGAGCTAGAACTCAGGATAAGGATGGGTATAAGCCAAGGTCACAGAAACCAATACTTTAGTAGCCATATCCTAGCACATGCAAATCTAAGTTTAAGATCTGAGAGCACCAAAGGATAAATAGAATCCAGTAAGGCTTTATTGGTGATATCATGAGAGCTGTCACCATCACTGAGGGTGGTAGGTGGAAGGATGACAAAATAGGGTGTATGGGACTAAAGGAATGTAAAGTACAAGACAGGAACAAGACTGTAGCAAGTTCCCACCCATATTTATCTTATCTTATAACCTCTCCCTTAGCTCTGGTACAACCCATTCATGAGGTAAAACTGAGGGCAATCAAGAGGTTCAACATGGCACCTGAGAACCTATGTCTTCTAGATATCTTTGAGCAGCTATGATTATTGTGATTGGGGGCAGAGAGGTGCAGGGAGAAAGAAGCCAGGCCCTAATGGATCATACCTAGCTACTCAGGAAGCTGAGATAGGATGATAATGGTTCAAAGCCAGCCTGAAGAGCCTGAACATGAGACTCATTTCGAATTAACCACTAAAAAAATAGAGCTGTGGCACAAGTGCTAGAGTACTAACCTTGAACAAAATAAGCTCAGGGATAGTATCCAGGTTCTGAGTTCAAGCCCCGAAACTGACACGTAGCAAGAAAAAGAAAAGGAAGGAAGGGAGGGAGAGAAAAAGAGAGGGAGGGTAGATCTTTGGTTCAAGTGGTAGAGCAAAAGAACCTCAAGGACAGTGTCCAGGCTCTGAGTTCAAGCCCCAGGACTGGCATACACACACATGCACACACAGCACAGCACAGCACAATAACTAACACTGCCTTAAGTATGTCCCAACAAACCCCAAATTCTGCCTCTATCTTCTATCCTAGCCACTGCAAAATCCTTAGAGATTAGATTTGTTCAGACAGGCAAGAAGAAATAAAAGATAAATTGATTCATTGGCTTCAGGCTCCCACCATTTTGTAAGAGCACAATGAAGCAGAATCTACACACTGTGGATATTGTAAGGAGACTAAGGGATGAAAATAGTTTTACCAAATGATAATGAGATATCATATAATACCCCATTTTACCATTCATTGGAGTACATCCTTAGAAAACAATGTAAACAAATATTCAGGACATTTTGGGAAATTTTATGTTCTCTAGCAAGTCTGTGTACATTTTTATACAAGCATGGTTTCATGAGTTGTATAAAAAATTAAGAAAATAGAAAAAAGCTGGGCACTGGCAGCTCATGCCTCCTAGCTACTTAGATTGAGATTTGAAGATTGCAGTTCAAAGCCAGAACAGGCAGGAAAGTCCATGAGACTCTCACTTTCAATGAACCAAACACACACACACATACAAAATGATGTGGAGCTCAAGTGGTAGAATGCTAGCCTTGAGTTCAAAAGCTCAGGGACAGTGCCAGGCCCCCAAGACTGGTGGGGGGAAAAAGGAAGCCAGGCATCTGTTGTTCAAACCTACAATTCTAACTACGTAGGAGGATGAGAGCTGAGGATCCAGGTTCAAAGCCAGCCCAGGCAGGAAAGTCTGTGAGAATCTTAGCTGCAGTAAACTACCAACAGAACCAGAAGTGGAATTGAATCCTGAGTTCAAGTCCCAGGATTGGAAAAAAAAATAAACTTTAAAAAAAGAAAGGAGCACATTTGTAAGGATAAAAAACTTTAGTGGAGAAAGTTGGTCCAAGAAGGAATGTGATGCACTTCAATGGTAAGAAATGCAGCAAAATCAAAACCTGTGATGCCTTGGGTAGAGAGAGGACAAAGAAAAGGACTCTGAGTAACATTTCCTTACTAGACAGTCTAGTCTGTGACCAATCCCAGTTTTTACTCTTACCTGCCTCTCCTTGCTCCACTTTCTCCACCATCAGGCACAGACTCAGGCTCCCTGGCACGAAATTCCTGATGTCCAGTCACTTTCTAGTCCTCACTGATCCTCAGCTTCTACTTAAGTTCTCAACTTCTCCAGAAGTTGGTAATTGTGTTCCATTCAAGATGACCCTCCAGATAGGCTACATTTTCCTGCTCCCCATGGGTGATTTACGACTTCTACCCTTCCCACATTCTGCAGAATCAAAGGCTTCAGGAGCATGAGAGAAGCCAGGAGAACTGGTACTTCTGAAGAAAGTGCATTTGGGAAGGAGCTTTAGGAAAGCTTAGATGACTCTGTCCACACATGTCTGTTCCTGATGGTAGCCAGCCTGCAGGAGACCATCTGGGCCTGTGCACTATCCCTGAGTTCTTTTGCTCACAGCTAGTGCTCTATCACTTGCTGATTAATTGAAGATAAAAAGTCTCACAGAAGCCAGGCGCTATGGCTCACACCTGTAATCCTAGCTACTCAGGAGGCTGAGATCTGAGGATCAAGGTTCAAAGCCAGCCTGGGCACAAAAGAAGCTGAGACCCTTATCTCCAATTAACCTTTAGAAAATGGGAAGTGGGGCTTGGCTCAAGGGCAGGGTGGAAGCCTTGAGCTGAATTGCTGAGGGATAGAGCTCAGGCCAAGATCAAACCCTATGTCCCCACCACACACACAAAAAAAGTCTCACAGATTTTCCTACCCGAGCTGGCTTCAAAACATGATCCTCAGATGTCAGCCTCCTGAGTAGCTAAGATTACAGGCATAAGACACTGGTGCCAAGCCTGTTACCCTCTGGGATTTTGACACCTGGCTGCTGCACTGCACCTGTCCAAGGAGATGCTGGCCACTGAGTCCCACCAGGGAAGCCAGGACCTGGGGCTCACCTCTACCCACCTGCATGGAACGGGAAGCCAGCACTGCCCACTTCTCTCCATTCTATGTTTCTTTGCTCCTGTTCCTTCTTCTCCCTCCAGCCCCCAGATAATAATCCCAGTCCAGCGCTGTGTCTCTGTCCTCCTCACAGACCCCCCAAGTGGAGGAGGTCCCAGGCCCCAGACAGAACTAACTATAAGCAGGAACTTGGGGCCCAACAGGCACTCAAGCCCAGAAGTAGAACTGCTGGAGTTGTGAGAGTAGTTCAGCCTCCTGATCCATACCCTGCTCTTCCGCTATCTGCGCCTCATGGCTTCCTTTGTCATCATAGTCATTGTCTTCTAGAACACCTAGACAAGTACCTATTTCCTCTCTCTGCACACCTCAGCTTGGACTTTCTACTGGCCGCAGGCCTGCCAGACATAGGCTGTTTTCCTAATCCTAGCTGCTTGTCCCCAGTGACTTCTGCATCCCTTTCTGTATTCCAGACACCTCAGCCTTCTACTACCAAGCAGGTTCAACCCTGATATCAGCGCAGCCATCGCTTTCTGGAGCACCATAAACCATCTATAAACCACAGTCAGAAGCTTCTTCTCTCCAGAATACACACATGTTGTTTTTTTTTGTTTTTTGGGGGTTTTTTTTTTTGGCCCAGTCCTGGGGCTTGAACTCAAGGCCTGGGCACTGTCCCTGAGCTTCTTTTTGCTCAAGGCTAGCACTCTACCACTCTAGCCACAGTGCCACTTCCAGATTTTTTTTTTAATGTGGTACTGAGGAATCAACCCAGGGCTTCATGCATCCTAGGCAAGCTCTCTACCACTAAGCCACATTCCCAGCCCCACACACATATTTGAATCCATCCAAACTTATCTCCACTGACATGGAAACTAAAAGCAATCATCCTGAAAGACCACACAGACATAGTCACATACAGCAAAAGAAGTTTATTGTCAGCAGGGGCTGACTCATGGGAGAGGGAGAAATGGCACCTGTCCTTTGTTCAGGGGCAATTTTATAGCCAAGAGACTAGAGATGAGATGAGAGCTTTTATTAGGGGCAAGAAGTACTCAACTGTGTGTGCAGCTGAACACTAAAGATAGCACATAGCTAGGGTGGATTTGTTTTTTGTTTTTTTTAATTATTGTTGAAGTTACTGATAGGCAGCATTCCCCTGATGCAGCTGGGGGTTAGAGATACCACCGTGTGTGTGTGTGTGTGTGTGTGTGTGTGTGTGTGTGTGTGTGTGTGTGTGTATACTGGGGCTTGAACAGTGTTGTCACTGTGCTTTTTCACTCAAAGCTAGCACTCTACACTTTCCAGCCTCGGCACCACTTCTAGTTTGCTGGTGGCTAGTAGGAAATGAGAGTCTTCTGGATTTTATTGCCTGGGCTGGCTTTGAACCTGGATCCTCAGATCTCAGCCTCTTGAGTAGCTAGGAGTATAGGCATGCGTCACCAGTGCCTGGCTGAGAGCATCTCACTTTAAACTCAGTCGTCTGTGCAGCTTCAGACCAGATCCAGGCTGTGTCCTAGGCCTTCCACCAAGTCCTTACCCCTGTCTGCTATCAGCTTCTAGCAGCCTCCCATGAGTCCTAGCTCCCAGGATTTGGATTCTCAGAGTATTTCCCTGACACTCTTACCACAGTTCCAGATTTTAGAGTTGAGAATCTTCTTGCTGAAACTTTTCCTGTTTGACTAAAGTAGAAAGGATTTTCGTGTGTGTTCTTTTAAGTTGTATTAGATCATGAAAGTGAGAGGAAACAGCCAAAATCTATTTTGACGGAATTAGAATAAATTAAAGATTAACCTCCTAAGGGCTGTGAGTTTGGCCTGGTAGTGCAGTGCTTGCCTAGCATGCATGAAGACCCAGGTTCAATTCCTCGGTACCACATGCATAGAAAAAGCTAGAAATGGTACTGTGGCTCAAGTGGCAGAGTGCTAGCCTTGAGGAAAAAGCCCAAGGACAGCACTCAGGCCCTGAGGACTAGCAAAAAAAAATCACCTCCTAAATCTAGATTGCCTGGCTTTAAGCTTCAGACATCAATACTGAGCCAGAACCAGACATCTCTTGCTTAAAAAGTAAATAAACCCTTTGTCACAGCCTGGCATATGACTGACTCATTTATCATTATTGAGCACTTACAGTGTTAACCCAATCTGGAGTTGCCATTAATAGTGTCTTTGTCACCATTTGAGTTGAATTTGCCTTCCCATTTATGTTAATAAAGGAACATTAGGATCAGAAGCACATTTGAAACTGGTGTCTACTTTACTTGGGAGAGCCCATATAAATTAGAATATTTACCTACCTTACTATTTTGAAAATCTTGTCTATTTACTCACTTTGCCCTTTAGCCTTGAGTAAGGGGAGGTTCCCCTAATATCACTGAATGAGAGCTAAGGCATAATTTCTTGGACATCCCAAATTCAGATAATAAAAGTTGAGATCATTTTTAAAAATAAATTACTCAGCCTCAGGTATTCTGCTATGGCAACAGAAAAGAGACTAAGATAGACTTTCAGCACTCCTTTCTGGAAAGTGTAGCCTGCCAAATCTAATCTGAGCAGTCATATTTCCTCTGTAGTCCTCTGGTCCTCTGGATTTAGACATTTTTTGCTGCCAAACATTGGAGGAGGGAATCTTCTCATATACTCTGGTATGGCATGTTTATCTGATCTAGAAACTCAACTCATCCTTGGCTTTTGCTCATATAGCCAGCTTTGGAGGGGATCAAATGAGCCTCCTCTACCCTTTTCCAGTTTTCTTCACCAATATTTTTATTTTAATTTTATTTCTATGTGTATGTGAGTGTGTGTGTGTGTGTGTGTGAGAGAGAGAGAGAGAGAGAGAGAGAGAGAGAGAGAGAGAGAGAGAGAGAGAGAGAGAGAGGGCACACCACCAGTACTGTGGCTTAAACTAGAGCTGCACCTTCTTGCTTAGCTTTTTGGCGCAAGGCTAGCACTCTCATCACTTGAGCCATGCCTCCATTTCTGGCTTTTTTACTGGTTAATTGGAGAGAAGTGTCTCAGGGACTTTCCTTTTCAAGCTGGCTTTGAACCATGATCCCTCAGATCTCAGACTCATGAGTAGTTAGGATTTGAGGTATGAGCCACTAGCACCCAGATTCCAGATTCCCAATTCTCTTAATGAATTTATAACTCTAATTCTTTTCTTTTTTAAATTTTTCTTCACCCCCTATATGTAGCTTTAAGTTTGAAATCTGCAGTACATATTAAGATTCTATATCTCCTGTTTGTAAGAAAAGACATATTATATCGCGGGGTATTGTCTCCAGAAGCAAAATCTGAATGTGTGATCTTAACATGCAACTCATAAGTCATTTTATACAGAACATTTGCAACTGGAGCTCACCCACACAATTAGCAGACATGGCTTCTGTACTTTTGAGAATCAGATGATAGGCACACTTTGTGCTAAGGACTTTTCTTCTGTTATCTATCTACTCCCCCCGCCAAAAAAAAAAAAAAAAGGTTTCGCAAAGTAATTTATGACCTCTTTAGAAAACTTATCCTGCCCATGCCATCTTGGATTTGACATCCTGTCTCTGTCTAACTGCCTAACACCATGTCCATTCAGCCACACTGCTATCCTATAGCTCTAGGATGTAAAGTCGTGCCTTCCTTCCTTCCTTCCTCCTTCCTTCCTTTCTTTTCTTTTCTTTCCCCGGTATTGGGGCTAGAACTACATGCCTTGAATTCTCACTTTGATTTTTGGTCAAGGCTGGTGCTCTACCTTTTGAGCCACTTCTGCTTTTTGCTGGTTTGTTGCAGATAAGAGTCTCATGGAACCGGGCGCAGTGTCCCACACCTCTAATGTAGCTACTCAGGAGGCTGAGATCTGAGGATCAAGGTTCAAAGACAGCCTGGGTACAAAAGGACCTGACACCCCTATCTCCAGTTAACCTCTAGAAAATGGGAAGTGGTACTTGGCTCAGGGTAGGATGGTAGCCTTGAGCTGAAGAGCTCAGGGACAGCACCCAGAGTGCAAGACCAATGACCACCCCCCCACACACACACAAAGAGTCTCATGGACTTTTTGTTCTGGCTGGCTTTAAACCACAATCCTCAGATCTCAGCCTCCTATGGCTAAGAGCTACCACCAGTATGCAGCTACAGTCTTTTTTTTTTTTTGGTCAGTCGTAGGACTTGAACTCTGGGCCTGGGCATTGTCCCTGAGCTCTTCAGCTCAAGGTTACTACCCTACCCCTTGAGCAACAGCACAACTTCTGGTTTTCTGGTGGTTAATTGGAAATATGAGTATCATAGACTTTAGTGCCTGGGCTGGCTTTGAACAGTGATCCTCAGATCTCAGCCCCCTGAGTAGCTAGGATTATAGGCATGAGCCACTGTTCTCAGCTTTCAGCTACAGTCTTCATGTCAATATTGTTTTTTTCCCTCTTCAGTGTCTGATTATCCCTCTCTTTATTTGATCATTCATTGACACTGATTTCTATACAGTGGGGAAAAAAAACAATATAGTACAGAGACTTTGAAATCTCTTTTATTTTTGTGGGAATAGGAAAGAGGAGTTTTGGTTACATGACAGGGCTCACTATAGGAAGAGGCAAAATATGCACTGTGTGGTCCAGGCTGAGCTTTAGATTTCACTAGAGGAAGAATTGGCAGGGGTGGGAAGTATTAAGAGGCATAACAAATACTAAACATTGCCATTAAATGGTCCTGGTCTTAAGTGTGATCTGGTTGATTATCCAGGATGGTCAGACAAGACCTGGTCATCATAAGAAAAGCATCAGTGGCTGGGAGTTTGGCCTAGTGGTAGAGTGCTTGCCTAGCATGCACAAAGCCCGGGTTCGATTCCTCGGTACCACATATATAGAAAAGCCAGAACTGGTGCTGTGGCTCAAGTGGTAGAGCTCTAGCCTTGAGTGAAAGTCCAAGGATAGTGCTCAGGCCCCTGAGTTCAGTCCTTAGGACTGGCAAAAAAAAAAAAAGAAAAAGAAAAAGAAAAGCATCAGTATGTGAGAAACAGTTGTGATTTTGGTCACAAGGTCTTATCCATCAATCCTACCTTTTCTGGATTCTGGTGACTGCAGAGAGAAAAGGGCTGATCTCAAAGGCTGATCTCCATTTACAGAATGGAGGCAAGATTGCCAAGCTCTTTTGGGACCCCTTAGGAATGTGTAGGCCAAAATAACAGGTCCCTAAGTTTTCAGCAAAATCTGTATCTAAATACCCGTTCAGTGACAGTCTGCTCCCCTTTGTGTCCATGGTGAAATGGCACAGTGGATGTCTCCTACTTCCAAGGAGAGAAAAAAGCTGGGGCCAGCATTTATTAGTTCTTCGTGAGCTGATCTGTGACATATTAACCCTGTAGCAACCTCACAAAATAGGGTTTGTTATCCTTATTTTACAGACTGGGAACATGAGGCCCAGAGAAAGGTATCATCATAGATTGTTCAAGGTCCCATGGCAGGTGAGGATGAGGTTTTAGGCCCAATTTTGTCTTACTTGAGAGCCCCTTGAGGCTTTGAAGTCTGACAGCCCTGGATCTGTGTGTGTGTGTGTGTGTGTGTGTGTGTGTGTGTGTGTGTGTAATCGGAGATAAGAATCTCATGGCTTAATTATCATACCTTTGCTGGCTTCCCTAGTGGCTAGGATTATAGACATGAGCCACAGGTACCGGGGGCAGCTCTGTAATTTAATCTGACTCCATCAACTGTTGGGCAAGTGACTTAACCTTACTTTTCTTCATTTGTAAGGTAGAGCTGGTAACAATTATGTTATATTTAGGGCTAGGCATCAGTGGCTCATGCCTATAATCTTAGCTACTCAGGAGGTTAGATGTGAGGATACAGGTTTGAAGCCAGCCAAGGCAGGAAAGTCCATGAGATTCTTATCACCAATCAAAAATGAAAAGCTGAGGGCCAGGAATTTGACCTAGTGGTAGAGTGCTTGTCTAGGATGAATGAAGACCTGGGTTTGATTACTTAGTACTACATACATAGAAAAAGCTGGAAGTGGTGCTGTGGCTCAAGTGGTAGAGCTCTAGCCTTGATAGAGTCCAAGTACAGGGCTCAGGCCCTGAGTGCAGTCCCCAGGACTGGCAAAAAAATAAAAATAAAAGCTGGCAGTGGAGCCGTGGCTCAAGTGGTAGAATACTAGCCTGAAACAAAAGAGCTCAGGGACAGCTGGAAGACCAGCACCAGGACTAGTATTAAAAAACGTTTTAGTTTGAAAATCCATTTATAAGTTTAGAGAATCTTTAAAAAAGCTAAATGTGAAACCCTAGAGAGCATCCATTTTTCAGGCAGGTGGAATCCTAAAGTACAAAATAGACTTCTAGGTGGGAGGCAGTAGTCATAAAGAATTGCAGACTTTCTAGCTCAACCCCCTCATTTTTCAGCTAGGAAAAGTGAGGTGGAAAGAAATGACAAGTGAGAGGTTGATGTAATGCTACTGAGCTGGCAGCAGAGCCCAGCCGGTGACAGCATCCATGCATCGGGTGCTTCTCCGCTTCCTGGTACTCTTCCACTCTCCTGTTCCAATCCACTACATTAGCCTGTTCGCATCTGGGGCCTATCCTGTGGTGTGAGCTTCCTGTGGTCTGGCTTCTGGACTCCTGGTTCCTTCGCCCTGGCCAATGACCTCTGCATATGCCGCTCGTCCCTTTGTGCTGTGGTGGCCCTCACTCACCTTCTCTGCCATCGTCTTCTGCCTATGTCAGGTTACAGCAATGTCCCAAACTGAGTCCCAGAGTCCCAAACGAACTGGGCCAGCAAGTATGGAGCTTTCAGTGTGATTTGGAGATAAGCTGGAGACACAGGTATCAGTGCCTGTGGTTTGCAAAACTTGCAAACTGCCTCTGCCCTTTTCCGTTGGATGCAAGCCTTCTATAGGCTCAAGAGTTCTCTAAGGAAACCTACTGATCTGGTCTATAGACTATGTAGCTATAGATGATTGAAAAGAGCAAAGAGAAAGAGAATAGAAATCAGATTAATCTGGCTTCTGCCAATTTCTATCTTGATGGACACTGATTGAGATTATTTTTGCTCCATGTGCCTAGGTTGTTTCTTCTTTTTTGGGGGGGGCTTGAACTTTGGGCCTGGGCACTGCCCCTGAGCTCTTCAACTCAAAGCTACCGCCCTACCCCTTGAGCCTCAGTCCCACTTCCCATTTTCTAGTGGTTAATTGGAGATAAGAGTCTCATGAATGTGTAGAGCCTGGGCTGGCTTTGAACTGAGATCCTCAGATGTCAGCCTCCAGAGTAGCTAGGATTACAGGCATGAGCCACCGTGCCTAGCTAATGTGCCTAGGTTTCTATACAATGGGAATAATAGCCCTAATTTCTGGTGAGAGAGCAGTCCTGACGATGTGAATGCTGTAAGTGAAGTGCTGTTGAGTATAAGGCATGGAACAAGCAAAACTCATCCCATTGACTTCTTTCAGATGGCCTCAGGATTCCCATGAGGCTTTTCTCCCCACAGATAAGTCACTTTTAGTAGAAATTATTTATATATCACTTTCTTCAAGAATCTTAGTGTATTACAGATTTTATCTCAAATGAATCCCCTTTAACAACCCTGTGAGATATTACTGTCGGACAGGGAGACTGAAGCACAGAGAGGTCATGTGACTTGCCCAAGGTCACCAAAGAGCCAGGACTCAAGAGCTTTAGCTTCTTAGCTCCCAACCAAATACCCTCAATGAAAAGTACCTTCAAAGAAAGTCTCAAGAATAGTATGTTGTGAAAATGAGGTCTTTATGCTGCCACTAAGTAAAGAAAACAACACAATCCTCTACAAAAGCCATAAAGAACATTTCCTTCCTTCTGTTTTCCCAAAGCTTCCTGGCTCCTATCTTAAGTAATTTTCTACAGGTAAAACATCCAAGACAGAAGCCATGTGGCTTCGAAGCAGGGCTTAACTATTTTTACTTTTAGTTATTTACTATATTTATTTTTAGTTATGATTGTTCATAAACATTCCAATACACAAAATAATGGGCAGCTATCATGACAAGCAAGTACATAATTATACGGCAATCATTTACAACCTGAACCTGTCCCTCATTCAAATCCCAGCCCACCAACAGGCACTTCAAGGTTCTCTGGGCCACTTTTCTTACTATATTTATATTGTTATGACCCATCAGGTGAGGGGCAATTGAGTGATGGTTTTAAATTTATTTTTATTTTTGGTGATGATGGATTTAAGCAAAACATTTTGAATTTTGTCAGAAACTCAATATCATTTTAACCATACAGGATTTGGGTTAGTGGGGGAAGGGGGCTGGAGGGGAGATACAGGTAACACAATGTACTTACGTTACTTGACACAGTACATCATCAGGTCAACAAACACTTTCTGATAGTCTCCTCTTATAATCCATTCTTTCTTCGGAGGTTTCAAAAAAGATATGCTTCCTGCTCTCCAGAGGTTAAAAAAGAAATTGGGGGCGGGGGGTTGTCACATAATGAGATGTTTTCAACTTAAGGATCAGGATTGCCAGGGCTGGTGGTTCATGCCTGTAATTCTAGCTATGTGGGAGACTGATAGTTGGGAGCATAGTTTGAGGCCAGCCTAGGCAGAAAAAATTTCAAGAGATCACTTCTCACTGACGAGCTGGACATGGTGGCATATACTGTTATCCTAGCTCCCCAGGAGCCACTGGGAATTAAGTGAGTCTGGCCCAGGTGCATGCTGGGTGTAAGTGAGGTCCTATTTCAAAATAGCAAACGAAAGTCAGACCTGGAAAGCCTGGCACCAGTGGCTCAAGCCTATAACCTAGCTACTCAGGAGGTTGAGATCTGAGGATCTCATTCAAAGCCAGCCTGGGCAGGAAAGTCAGTGAGACTCTTATCTCCAGTGAACCCAAAAAATCAGAAGTGGAGCCGTGGAGCTGTTGCTCAAGTGGTAAAGCATTAACCTTGAACAACAAAAAACCTCAGGGAAAGCACCCAGGCCTTGAATTCAAACCCCAGGACTGACGCAAATAAAAGCAGGCTGGATGCGTGGCTCAGCAGCAAGAGTACCTACTTAGCAAATGTGAAGCCCTAAGTTAAAAACCTCAATAATTGAAAGAGAGAGAGAGAGAGAGAGAGAGAGAGAGAGAGAGAAAGAGAGAGAGAGAGATCACAATAAAGTTAATGTGTATGTGCACCCGCACCTGAGTGTGAAAGGAAGTCTTCACAGAAGATTATATGCTTGGGTCAAGTTGACTTTTTAAGAATTTACAAATAAGTCAGAAGAATAATGGTTAAAAGGTATATTTCAGGGGCTGGGAGTTTGGTCTAATGGTAGAGTGCTTGCCTAGCACACACAAGGATCTGGGTTCAATTCCTCAGTACCACATACATAGAAAAATGCTGGAAATGGTGTTGTGGCTCAAGTGGTAGAGCTGTAGCCTTGAGAAAGCCCAAGGACAGTGCTCAGGCCCTGAGTTCAAGTCCCAGGACTGGAAAAAAAAAGTTATATTTCAGGTTGAGAGAAAAATACAGATATAAAATCACATATCTCCTGGTGAGGATGCTATTTAATATACAATCTGAGACAAGGCCTTATTGTATTAGAATCAGCAATGAATCTAGTTTAAACTGATGTACAACTACATATAATTTTTTTTTTTGCCAGTCCTGGGCTTGAGCTCAGGGCCTGAGCACTATCCTTGGACTTTCTCAAGGCTAGAAGCTCTACCACTTGAGCCTCAGTCCCATTTCCGGCTTCTTTCTATGTATGTGATACCGAGGAATTGAACCCGGGTCTTTGTGCATGCTAGGCAAGCACTCTACCACTAGACCAAACTCCCGGCCCCAACTACATATAATTTTAATTTAGGGTGAAAATTCGGATTTAGAGCTGGAAGATTAGACATAGGGCACGTGTGATAATTCTGATGCATATTAAAGATACTTTTCAAAAACAATTCTAATTAGAAGACGAAATCCAAGGGAAAAAGCAATGGAGAGATAGGAGGAAATGGTCAGAAAATGCCTTTTTCTCCTGCTATGGAGCTGGGTTTCAACCAGTGAGACCTGGGGACCTTCCTAAATGAATCCCCAGAATCACCATGAGCAGCAGCACCAGGAAACTTGTGAATGTGAATTCCCCTGACCCAGAATGACAAAATTGCTGTAAGACATGGGAACTAAGAAACATTTGAGGTGTAAATAGCATTTCAAAGAAGTCCTACAGGTGACATTGACAATTCCTAAATTATCAAACTAGGAGTGAGAATACTAAAGGGGTAACCAGCCAGAATGTTTGGATGGCACTGAGCTGCCAGAGATATAGTCTTATTTCTTTATTCATTCATTCGTTTAGTGCCAGTACAGGGGTTTGAACAGGGCCTCACACCCTTACTCAACTTTACACTTGGATCATGTCACCATTGGCTTTCTACTGGTTAGTTGGAGATAAGAATCTCACAATCTTTTCCGCTTGGTCTGGCTTTAAACCTCGGTCCTTAGATCTCAGCCTCCTTATACTCCTAGGAAAGGCTGACCTTGCTGTTTGAGATCTGTTGGCTGGCCTGGGCACTGGACTCCTGCCTCTGGGTCATATTTTGTAGTTTACCTGGGCACTGGAACCCAGTGTTGTGCCCTGGCCCTGCTGATGACACTTCACCTTTTATTGCTCAACCAACATTTCTAATCCACTGTAGCATAGCCAAGGGAATAATGGGTGGCAATCTTAAAAAGCCTGGTTTCTCAGTGGATTCACAGGTGCTAACTCACTGACCACACTGGGTGCTCCATGGAGAGAAGCTAGAAATGGTCCTACCAGCCAGGACAAGGAGTGAGAGATAAAAAACAAACAAACAACTCCTGCAGTGTGCCACTAACTCATACTTGTAATTCTAATTACAGAGTAATCTGAAATCTGAGGACTGTGGTTCAAAGCCAGCTCAGGCAGGAATGTCTGCGAGATTCATCTCCAATTACAAACCAAAAGCCAAAGTAGACTAATTGCTGGCAATAATTTTTAATTCCTTATTTTGTCTTGCACATAGTAAGGATTTCTATAAACCGCATGCCTCATCTCTTTTCTTGACTAATGAATGGCATGTTTAGTACATTGAAATCTAGAAAGATCTTTCTCATTAAAGATGAAGTGTTAAATTTTTTATGATACTAAGCTGTCAAGTTACTAGGTGTTCTCAATTACACTCAATTTTTACCCCCAGGGGGAACTTTGACAATGTCAAGAGACATTAGTGACTACAACTGGAGGGGGTTGTGGCTGGTGACAGATGAATCGGAGATACTGCATGCATCCTATAATTTCTTTTCCCCTTTTCTCTTCTTTTTCTTCTTTTCTCCCTCCCTCCTTTTCCTCTTCCTTTTCTTCCTCCTCTTCCTTTTCCTCCTCCTCCTCCTTTTTCTTCTTCTTCCTCTTCCTCTTCTTCCTCTTCGTCTCTCTCTCCTTTTCTCTCTTTCTCTCTCTCTCTCTCTCACCTCCAAATGGAGCCATGCCTCCAACCCTACTATAACTCCTAAGATATATTCCAAACAATTATCCAGCCCCAAGTGTCATGGGTACTGGGTTGAGAAATCTTTTTTAGGTAACTCTGGGTTCACAGGAGTACTCAATGACACTTGAGGCAGTTACAGTTCAAATTCAGAGATTTCTATCTAGATATTGTCCCAGCAGAGTGGCCCAAGCTAGAAATCAGTGAACCCAAAGTGGACACTCCTGTGATATTGAGAGAAATAAGGTATGGAGAACACTAGTGGTTCCACATCTGTAATCCTAGCTACTCAGCCAGCCCAGGCAGAAAAGTCTATGAGACTCTTCTCTCCAGTTAACCAGTAAAAAGCCAGAAGTGGAGCAGTTCAAGTGACAGAGTGTAAGCCTTGAGAGGAAAAAGCTAAGGGACAGCATCCAGGCCTTGAGTTCAAACCCCCAATATAGACAGACAGACAGACAGACAGACAGACAGATACACATATGCACACACACATGCACACAGAGCTATAGAGGAAATCCCTCTCCTACAATGACTCTCCAGGATAAGGGGGACCAGTACTTCCTGTGGCTGTAGAGAATGGATTTTTAGGTACTAAACATGGTCAACTACACGCCTGGGCGCCTGCTGGAGATGGGAAGGAGAGGCAGGCTCAGTCAAAGTTGCACTATAGCACAGGCCTCTGTCCTGGCACACACATGCCACCTAAGCCAGAATTCCAAGTGCTCTTCTCTGAGAGGGTGGGTTGAAAGGTAGTAAATGCTGTGGAGGAACCCACCCACCCTAAGAATATGACTTCTATCCAATATCTCTATTACACACTTATTCAAAGAATTAAATAAGACATGGAAGTTAACACACAGATCACAAAGCTGGCACACGATGGGTGTTCAACACGTTTGTTATGAACGTTATTATCAGAAGCAGCCACAGCAGCAGCAGCGACAATAATATTATTTGAGATTTCTTGAATCTAGGAAGGGTAAGGTAAGCTGAGGGGCTTCATTTTATTTCTTCTGCCTTCATTGTCTCCATTTCCTAGCAACGGAATCTATTTTTGAGTCTAATCTGTAGGCTTACATCCACTCCAGTTTTTCAGTCAATGATGTAGAACCAAAGCAAACATGCCTCTTCAGCAGGGCCAGAAGCTAACTCTCCTTTCCTGTATCCCTCAGCTACCAGCCCCATCCTACCTATGGCATGCCTCTCTTAGAAGGAAGTCCTTTGGTTTGTCAGCCAGGAGTCCAACACCTCCAGGATATATTCCTGTATACAGATGTGGCAATGCTCTGGTCCTTCCTGGCATAATAGAGCCAATCTATAGGGCAGACTTTATACTCAATTTCTGCTGGATTGTTTAATCATTCTCAGCCCTATCTCTGAAAGCAGAGAACTATCCTTTACATGAGAACCCATTTTTCTAGTTCATCTCCTAAATCTTTGTCTGCCTTGCATTCTTGTCCAAAATCAAAGGTCTCAAGATCTCATTTGCTGCTGTCTCCATCTTTGGATCTCACTTGCTTCTTGGGTAAGCCACTATGGTGTCTGGCCTTTCACAGGCGTTTAAGAGCACACAAGTGTTTGACTTGCTTTAAGGGACACTGGGATTTGTGCCACCTGGCTTCTCAGATTGGAAAAACATCTACAACCAGGCTGGTTGCTCCTGACAATTTCTTCCTAGTACCAGCCACTATTTAATGCTGTCAAATGCTAATTTGCATCTTGGATAAACCCTTTCAAATAAAAAAAATAAAAACAAGCTTTAAACTTGGAGTAAGTTTTCCAAGCTTCTTTTGCCGCTCCCACTTTGCTATTGACTCCCAATACTTCATCTCCTTCACCATTTCTTCCTTTCCCTTCAACCTTTGCTGCAGGTTATCTAGGTTCCCAAAGCAGGAAAGAAATCACTTATAGAGCAGGTAGGGATAAAGGGTTGTGATGTTAAAGCAAACCTCAATGAACCTAGGGCAGTATCTTTTATAGTCTAAGTCTGATCCTTCTTATTGTACAAGGAAAAAAATGTTCAAGTCTTCCAGAAAGTGTAAGTAAAAGACTTAACATAAACATATCCCAGTTTACTAGACGCGAGTGGCTCACACCTGCAATCCTAGCTACTCAGGAGACTGAGATCTGATGATCACAATTCAAAGCCAGTCTGGGCAAGAAATTCTTCTCGAGGCTCTTATCTCCAATTTACCCAAAAAAACAGAAGTGAAAGTGTTGCTTAAGTGGTAGAAGCCATGAGCAAAATAGCTCAGGGACAATGCTCAAGCCCTGAGTTCAAGCCTCCAGATTGGCATAAAATACACACACACACACACACACACACACACACACACACACACACACACACACACACACACTTCAATTTACCATTTTGTTTTGATATGCTCAACGTTCAAGATCCCCCTGAAAGACCACCAGAGACCACGACCAACCCAAGCAACAAAGAGCTATTTATTAGCAAACTCGAGCTTGGTCCTCCGCGCCTTAGAATCCAGTGATGCTTGGAGGGCCTGAGTATAGAATTAGCACAGCTTTTATAGTACAGAACAAACAAGTTTTAGTTTTTATTCTCACAGCCTCATGTTTTAGTTAGCCTTTACATAGGGACATTCCTCAGTTTCTTATCGGTTCTGATGTTATTGTTTACCCACAGAAGTTTAGTTTTAGATGTCCTTGCTAGTTGTGAAACACAGCTGCTGTCCTAGAGATGACCTTTGAATGTCCTTGCTAAATCTCTGAGTGAATAGCTGATGGAGCATCTTGCAGGTCTCCTGAGAAGAGGCAGTTAGGGGATTTCTTGGAACTTTACAAAATGGAGACTGCTTAAAAATAACTTTTTACTGAAGTTCATCAAACTTCAAAATTAATTTAGGCCTCACAGTTTTACTTTATTTATTTATTTTGTGGGTCATGGACTTGAACTCAGCCTGGGCACTGTCCCTGAGCTCTTCAGCTCAAGGCTACCACCCTACCCTTGGGCCAAGCCCCACTTCCCAGTTTCTAGAGGTTAATTGGAGATAAGAGTCTCAGGTCCTTTTGTGCCGGGCTGGCTTTGAAACGTGATCCTCAGATCTCCGCCTCCTGAGTAGCTAGGATTAAGGGCATGAGCCACCGCACCCAGCTTTACTTTATTTTTTAAAATGTAAGTGTGAGCTGGGCACCTGTGAGACTCTTATGTCCAATTAATCACCAGAAAAACCAGAAGTGGAGCTGTGGCTCAAAATGATAGAGCACTAGTCTTGAGTTGAAGAGCTCAGGAACAGTGCCCAGGCTCAGAGTTCAAGCCCTATGACCAACACTAAGTGTGACACAATACAATAGTAAGTGTAACAAATGTCACTAATCAGTTGACATTCCTAGCACATGACACTATTTGCAATAGAAAACAGCTTGGCTTTCTCAATTTTGTTTACTTATTATGCACAACATGAGAAGGAAGAAAACATTGGCTTGATGAGAATGAATTAGAAATGCAGAGAAAATCTAAGTAGAAGCTACTGGAAAAATACAGACAATAGACAACAAAGTAAGCTTTATATTTTGATATTTAGAATAATCCCCATTGCCAATGAAACCTGTATTTTCCTATTCATAACCAAATATTGTCACCTTTCCAAATCTTCAGATTCTCTAGCCTTGGAATAATATAACCCTCACTTTCCTCTGCAAACACTTCCTTTTGTTGTTGTTGGAGTTGTTGGAGTTGGTGGTGGTGAATGCTATCTGTTGGGAGTCAGAGTAGAATCAAACTGTCCTTTGATCTGCATCAGATAACCACACAAAGAAGTGAGCTGTCATGTGTAGCGCCATGCCCAGGAACTTCTGAAGCTAGGGAGAGGTTGGGAGCCAGAGTGTGGAGCCAGGATGTCCCTTGAATCTGCACATCAGAGTAAGATAACCTCACTAAGAAGTGAGCTGGTGCCATGCCTAGGAACTTCTGAAGCTACATTATCTGTATTGTGAACTTTCTGATCGCTTTGATTTATTGCTTTATTGTTTTTTGGCTTTGTTCTGTTTAATTGATCTGAAATTTACCATATGAATGAAACCCCAACAGTTCCCTGATTTACCATCTGGATGTAACACCTGGAAGTTCCCTGGTTTCAAGAAAGGATATAAGCCTTGAGCTGGAAATAAACGGGGCTGCAGTCTTTAAGCTCACAGCCCGCGGCTTGGGCTGCTGACTTGGGCTGTAGACCTCCTGAACCCCATCTGTTTGTCTCTCTTCTATTTTTTCCAGTCCCTGCTCCCTATTTCAGGAATTTTGGTTCCCTGCCGGCAGGCCCCAGCAGCTATCCCTGGGCTTTTTGGTTCAAGGCTAGCACTCTACCATTTTGAGACACAGTACCACTTCCAATTTTCTGGTGGTTAATTGGAAATAAGAGCCTCGAGGACTTTACTTCTCAGGCTGGCATCAAACTGTGATTCTCAGATCTAAGCCTCCTGAATAGCTAGGATTACAGGCATGCACTACCAGTGCCGGCCTTTTTTTGTGTGTGTGTCTGACACTAGGACTTGAACTCAGTACTTGATGCTTTCATTCATTGGTTAGCACTCTACCAACTGAGCCACACCTCCAACCTTGACAGTTTATTAAAATAAATTATTTGGGGACTGGGAATTTAGCCTAGTGGTAAAAGTACTTGCCTAGCATGCACGAAGGCCTGGGTTCAATTCCTCAGTACCACATACATAGAAAAATCCAGAAATGGCACTGTTGTAGACCTCTAGCTTTGAGAGAGCCCAAGGACAGTGCTCAGACCCTAAACTCAAGGCCCAGGACTGGCAAAAAAACAAAAAATTAAAACTATTTTGATACTGATCTCAACACAGAGCTTCCAAATAGGATATATCTTCCCTAGTCTTGGCTTAACTGTCTACCTTCCTGCCTGGAGCCTGGATGACATATCTCTACTGCGACCACTCCCATCACAGCCTTTCACTAGGAGGTGACTTGAGAAGCACTCAAAACCAGGAACCAAGATGTGGTCTAAGCCCCTCTACAATCAATGAATTATAGAACTTCTGTTCACTCTCCAGGGAACAGTCCAAAACAGGAATGTAAAAGAGTTGGCCTGCTAAGACAGAGAGTGCAAAACCCTGAGTAAAGCCCCAATTGTGGTATATTAAAAGTACAGTTTTAAGCCAGATGCTCGTGGCTCATGTGTGTAACCCTAGTTGGCTACTCAGAAGGCTAAGATATAAGGATATAAGCTAGCCCAGGGAAGGAAAGTCTGTAGTATTCTTATCTCCAATAAACTATCAAAAAGCTGGAGTGGCTCAAGTGGTAGCTCAGGGATGGCACCCCCTAGAAGAGAGGGAGAGAGAGAGAGAAAGAGAGGGGGGGGGGAAGGATAGTGAAGAATTGAACGCAACCCTGTTTTCCCAGGTGCATACATACATCATGTAAGCAACCAGAGATATGTACAGACTGCTTGACACAGGCAGGACAATCTACATAAGCCTGGCTGTAAACATTCCATTGTGGACCCAACCAAAAAGCCCTCACCTCCCTAGACCCAGTGAATATTCCACTAATCTCTGCCTCCTCAAACCTCATAACAACTCGCTGCTGTCCCACCTCTTGGCAGTCTCCAAGCCCATGAGAAGGCTTTGCCCCTCACTGACTCACCGATCTACCTCAATAAGCAGTCCTCCCCGTGGAAGATTGAGCCAGGCCTGTTTCTTTCCTTTCTCCTCCTTTTTCCTAACAGATAAGAGTTTTAAACTTTAATAGCTATCATATTTAAACCAGCAAGTTAATATAACTGAATACCAAGGAGTGATCTGACAGAGTTGGATAAACTGATCATAATGGAAACATATGTAATGTGGTCTTGCTGGTGGCTAGTGGCTCTCGGGAGGCTGAGATCTGAGGATTGCCATTCAAAGCCATCTCAGGCAAGAAGATCCATGAGACTTTTATTTCCAATAAACTAAAAAGAAAAAGCTGAAAGTGGGGTTGTGGCTCAAGTGGTAGAGCACTAAGTTTGAGAAGAAGCTCAGGGACAGTGCCCGGGCCCTGAGTTCAAGCCCAGGAACAGAAAGAAAAAAAAATGCCCATCTGTTCAAATTTTGCTCATCTAAAGCAACATCATACTTCTGGAGAATTGAAGGAAAATAGGAATGACTCCAATCCTTCTTGACTCATGGTTGAGTCATACCTAATATTCCCATACTGACCTTGACTCACTCTTGTTTTCAACACCAGAAAAATCAATGCTACAGCCCCCCTCCCCCCCTCCCCGTGCAGCTGTCTGCTTCTAAGAATCCATGAGTGCCTTGCTTTTAAATGACGGAAATGAAAATTGATTGATGAAGCTCAGCGGTGGGGTGGGGCGGGGGAATCATCAAGTTTTGTGGACAGGGAGACTGAGAACCCATCTGTGTTGAGCTGATGGATCGCCCTTGTTGTAGACAGCATGTGATGTGACATGGGCAAGGGCTAATGGGGAAGATTCCAGACTCCCCTGGAAACATCTCTCAGAGGGAAGGGGGTGTGGCGGG
Organism: Megascapheus bottae; assembly: GCF_031878675.1. Taxonomy (NCBI): domain Eukaryota; kingdom Metazoa; phylum Chordata; class Mammalia; order Rodentia; family Geomyidae; genus Megascapheus; species Megascapheus bottae. The sequence continues at coordinate 43,096,885 of NC_143509.1, forward strand.
AGCTCCTGGAATCAATGAGATGTCAGTGGCAGGGACCTGGGTGATCACATGTCGTTCTGTGGAAGTCATCATAATCTATAGGAATACAAGACTCCATTTGACCTTGGACCCCACTTGTTCTGTGGATGCTCGTTATCTAAGGTTCACTGAGAGTAAGAAACAGCTGGAGCTTGTGCCTATAGTCCTAACTCCTCAGGAAGCTCAGAGGTGAGGATCTCAAAACTAGTCCAGACAGAAAAGACTATTATATATTATACTCTTATCTCCAGTGCACCGCCAAAAAGCCAGAAATGGAGCTGTGATTCATCAAGTGACAGAAGACTAGCCTTGAAAGAAAAAAAAGCCAAGGAACAGTGCCCAGGCCCACAATTCAAGCTTTGTACAGGTAAAACAAAACCCACCATCTTCCAGCTCAGAATGAATGTTCTGCTCACAAACAGGCTTCTGAGGTAATTGTGGATTTGGGAAAGCCTTAGGAAAGGTTTAGAGCTGGATCTGCCCACAGGTGTCCGCTTTGCCCTGTCTGTCCCCAACGGTGGCCATTCTGCTGGAGACCATCTTCACCTACCTGCTATACCTGGCCAGCACCCAGGCCCTGCCCATGCCTCGGGATAGAATTATTGTTTTGTAAACTAAGATATATATTATTTATTGAAACTTGAACAGGGATAAATAAAATCCACTAGTCGTGAAGTCTTGGGAACTTTCCTGCTTGGACTGGCATCAAACTGTGATTCTCAGCTCTCACATTTCCAAGCAGCTAGGATTACAGGTGTGAGCTACCTTTTCCAAGCTTGTTACGACAAGGTTTCAAACAGTTATTAACACCAAAGAAGCATTAGGTCTGTGCTTAATACTTAACACTTCCTACTGCATGCTGTTCGTTACCCAAACACGGTGTGCAATGCTAATACTTGGAGTAGACGTTTACAGCGGTGATTGTAGTATGCTAGCAATGGCAGCAGGCCTTCCAGGTGGCACAGCCATCAATTTAGGAGATGGTTTGTGGACTTCAACCCCAAGAATTAGCTACCACCTGAAACATACTAATGTTTTGAGTGGGCCCTGCACTTGTCAGATCACGAGTAGGAAGCGATGCTGGAACTCGTATTGCACATTCCAGATGACGCATCAACAGAGCAGGAGAAAGTAAGTCATTTATTTCAAAGCAAGACTGTGTTTATAGCAAATGTAACAAAAATAGAAATTGGCACATATGCCAATGTGAAGACACTGATCTCAAATCAGAGGAGAACTCATAACCCAGACAGTATATGTCAATTGTCAAAACTGCTGGCAGAATGGAATAACATATATCTTTTTTTTTTTTTTGTGGGGCTGGAGGGGAGTTGCGGGGCTTGAACTCAGGGCCTGGGCACTGTCCTTGAGTACTTTAGCTCAAGGCTAACACTCTATCACCTGAGCCATGGTGTCACTGCTGGTTTTCTAGTGGTTAACTGGAGTTACGAGTCTCACAGACTTTCCTTGCCTGGGCTAGCTTTGAACCATGATTTTCAGATCTCAGCCTCCTGGATAGCTAGGATTCCAAGCGTGAGCCACCAGGGCCTGGAAACAACATTTATCCTTAATGAAACACTTCAGAAGTTTTTTTTCTTTGCTGATATTGCTTGCTAGGCTTGCTTGCTCAGCTGGTGCTCTACCACTTGAGCCACCTCTCCAGCCTGGCTTTCTGTTGGTTATTTTAGAGATGGAGTCTTGTGGATTTTTTTCCCCCTTCAGATCACAATCATCAGATCTCAGCTTCCTGTGTAGCTAGGATTACGGGCATGAATCCTGGCATCTGGTTTCAGAATCCTTTATGCCATTTCAATACCACGTTTTCCTATAACTTAAGAAGTATAAAATAGTGCTAATAGTTAAGAAAATATATAATTCATTTTGTACCAAAGAGAGTTTTCTGAGTATTCTGTAGTATTTGAATATGGGTAAGTGTTCCCAGCTACATTATTTTTTTGTTTTTGTTATTTTTTTGTTGGTCTTGTTTTGTTTGGGGATTTGAACTCAAGAGCCTTCCATTTGCTAGGCAAGTATGCTACCACTTGAGCCATACTTCTGGCTGGGCTTTTTGCTGGTTGTTTTGGAGATGGAGTCTCATACACTTTTGTGCCTGGACTGGCTTCAAATTGCAATCCTCTGAGGATGTCAGCCCCCGGAGTAGCTAGGGTATAGGCGGGAACCACGGCATGCTCCTGTGTACACCTTTCTGCCAAACTCCCCCATCTTCAGGCTGGAGAAACACAGAAGTTGGATCACTGCACCTTTGGATCTGAAAGACTGACTCAGACCCCACATCTACTACAACTTATTGGCCAGGACAGGTTTTGGTAACTGTTTCCAAGCTGGGGTATGAGAGAGCACAATCTTGCCTCAAAAGCTTGGCATGAACAAAATTCCTGGAATGGTCCCAGCCCTCTGTTACTGTCTCTCATGAGGTAGACACCACAGTGGGCTTCCATGTTGAGAGATGCCCGTGATCAGTTTGGTGGTGGTGGTTAATGGCATTGTCTGGGAGGGTCTCATGTACAGAGTGATAACAACAGATTTGTTTTCAGGCCTGCTGAAACACAAACACATGTGTGAAAGGGGTAGTTCAGCTCTTCCTACCCCAGCATCCCTCATGCTGGGACTTACAGGGATATACAAGCAATTTCTCAGATCATGCTCACAGCCCATCAGTATTTCATCATCTATCAAGTAGGGGAGCCAAGGCTCAGCACAGTAGCTTGAGCTACTTTGACTGTGATCTTTGGTGTCAGCAAGGCAGACACCAAATGTGAGCTAAAGGAAACAACAACCAGGAAATTTAGGAATAAATGCTTGATTGGTGAATAGTTGGATGAAAAGCACATAAATCCTGTTGTGGATTTAAGCCTTACCCTCCCGCAGAAGCTTCCAATTTAATGGGAAGGAAAAAAGGGGGCAGGGAAGTTCTGCCTCTCCTCTGACTTTGCCCTCTTGCCTTGCTGGTTAGCGTGTATGGGACAGAGCTGGGAAGTCTTTAAAAGACATTTATTCTGGGCTGGGAGCATGGCCTAGTTGGTAGCGTGCCCACCTAGCATGCATGAAGCCCTAGGTTCCATTTCCCAGAACCACATACATAGAAAAAGCTGGAAGTGGCGCTGTGGCTCAAGTGGCAGAGCACTAGCCTTGAGCAAAAAGTGTCCAAGGACAGTGTCCAGGCCCTACCCCCCCCCAAAAAAAAAGACACATTCTGGAAAAATGACTCCACTGGGCACAAAAAGTGTTTATGATATATATCATGTATATCTGTAATGAAGGGAACATGTGGCAAAATTCATCCGTAGTTTAAAAGGAAGTCCAGATATGAAAACTCCAAGTTTAGTAGGACAGCCTTGGAATCTCTCAGCCCAGTGGATGAGCAATATAACAGCAAGGATGGCAGAATGTTCTCGGTGTCAGAACATGGGAAGTACTTAGCCTCCGTGGAGGGAGTTAAATTTTCAAGGACAGGAGGAGTCAGTGCTCGACACTGGCCTAGCAGGTGCAGCCCCGAGCTCCATCTCCAGCACTTCAAAAAACTATTTCTTTTGTGGGAGCACAGGATGGGGAAAGATGATACCAGTGTGTGTGGTGGGTTTACCACGCGCAAGGCTGAACAGGAAATCACACCAGAAAAGAGGCAAACAAGGACAAAGGAAACAAAGAGGGTTCTTTTTCCACAAAAGTTTTGGGTTTCAATTTCATTGTTGTTGGTCCTTAGGGAGTAGAGTTCGCTTGTTGCTTTGAGATCCAATCTTACTTTTTTTTTTTAATTACAGGTGTGGAGAAGTATAAATTTCACTCTGGGCAGAGTTTTGAATTCCACTGTGTATTTTGCATTTTAGTACATTTTGTCTTTTGTTTTCATAGTCTTGGGACATTTTTTTATTTCCCATGTGATCAGTATAGACCTACATTGTTTGTTTTCTCTTTCTTTCTTTCTCTCTTTCTTTCTTTCTTTCTTTCTTTCTTTCTTTCTTTCTTTCTTTCTTTCTTTCTTTCTTTCTTTCTTTCTTTCTTTTGCCAGTCCTGGGCTTTTAGCTTAGGGCCTGAGCACTATCCTTGGGCTTTTTCAAGGCTAGAGCTCTACCACTTGAGTCACAGCACCACTTCCGGCTTTTCTATGTATGTGGTACCAAGGAATCAAACCCCGGTCTTCATGCATACTAGGCAAGCACTCTACCACCAGGCCACACTCCCAGCCCCCCCCTTTTTTTTCTTCCTTCCTTCCTGTCTTTTTTTTTTTTTTGGCCAGTCCTGGGCTTTTAGCTCAGGGCCTGAGCACTGTCCTTGAGCTTTCTCAAGGCTAGAGTTATACCACTTGAGCCACAGTACCACTTCCAGCTTTTTTTTTCCCCTATGTATGTGGTACTGAGGAATTGAACCTGGGTCTTCATGCATACTAGGCAAGTACTCTACCACTAGGTCAAACTCCCAGCCCCTGTTTCTTTCTTTTTTTCTTTCTTTCTGTCAGTCATTTGGCTTGAACTCTGGGCCAGGGTGCTGTCCTGAGCGCTTCAGCTCAAGGCTAGCACTCTTTTCTTTTTTCTTTGCTGGTCCTGAGACTTGAACTAAGAGCCTGGATGTTCTTTGTGCTCAAGGCTACCACTCTACCACTTGAGCCACAGTGCCACTTGTGGTTTTTCTGAGTAGTTTACTGGAGATATGAGTCTCATGGAGACTTTTCTGCCTGAGCTGGCTTTGAATCATGATCCTCAGATCTCAGCCTCCTGATGAGCTAGGATTTCAGGCATGAGCCAGTGGTGCCGGGCTCCTTGCTTATCTTTTTTTTTAAAATACAATTTTAACACTATTAAGGTATTATATAAAGGAGTTACCATTTCCCAACTCAAGTTATGTGTACCTTTCTCTTTGACATTGTCACCCTTTCTTTTGCTTTCCCCCAGTTTCCCCTTCCCATTCCTGCCCATATTTTGCTACTACTAACATTTTGACATAAAAAATCTGTCTTTTAGCTGCGTGCCAGTGGCTTGTACCTATAACTCTAGGCACTCGGGGGCCAAGGCTCAACGCTAGCTGAAGCAGTAAATTCCCAAGACTCTGATCTCCAATTAGCCAGCAAAAAGCTGAAGATATGGCTCAAGTAATAGAATGCCAGTGTTAATGAAAAAGCTAAGTGAACACCACGCTCTGAGTTCAAGCCCTGTACACACACACACACACACACACACACACACACACACACAAACATACACAATAATATAGTAAAAAAAAAAATTGCCAGTCCTGGGGGCTTGAACTTCACCTGGGACACTGTCCTTGAGTTTCTTTTGCTCAAAGCTAACACTCTACCACTTGAGCCACAGTGCCTCTTCAGCTTTTTCTGTTTATGTGGTACAGAGGAATCAAACCCAGGGCTTCATACATACTAGGCAAGCACTCTACCACTAAACCACATACCCAGCCTATAATAATTATTAAAATATACTGAACTCCCCAGACATCTCCACCCACAAACTGATGACTTCCGCTCTCCCAAAGCCATTGTGGTTAGTGGTCTTTACACAGTTAAGCACGCTTTGCCTCATTCTGCACTACCAAGAGTTCCCACCAGGAGGCAGCATTCACTCACAGCTGGATAAAGACTGGTAGGCAGGAAGACCAGGGGACAGTTTCAGGGATTTTCTTGTTCTTTCAGAACATTGGAGAGGTAAGCATTCAGCTGAGAAGGTCCTACATGCTGAATGACTTTGGGAGACTGGCTTCTTTCTCCCACCCCTGGTCACCACCAGAGACAGGGAACTGCCAAACCTGCCTGCAGCAGAGGTCTGGCTGGACTGGTTGACAGGGCAAGGGCTCAACCTCCCACCGTCTTCAGTCAGACTGATGCTACATGCCGGCAGGCAATGGAGCCCTCCTAATCCTGTTTGGCTATTCCCTCTCTTCAAATACCTTGGTTGCCTCCATGCATTCAGTTATGAGGCTCCTGTTCTCCACCACCTGCCCGAGGACCAACAAATCCCCTTTGGCTAAGACCACACTGGGTTTGTTTCAAAATCACTTCCAATGAGACGTTAATAGGCCCAATGCTCTATGCCTTCCTCCATCTTTCCCTGGCTTCTCCCCTGGATGAGCAGTCCCTTGCTGAGGGAATGGCTGTGCTGTCAGAAAAGCATGCATAGTTTCTGCAATATTTGAAGGCTGTCCCTAAAAGCAGGACAGAGAGAAGGTGGCACTTGGGAGGGGGAGGGGTATGAATCCATTTCTCTCTCTCTCTCTCTCTCTCTCTCTCTCTCTCTCTCTCTTTCTTTCTTTCTTTCTTTCTTTCTTTCTTTCTTTCTTTCTTTCTTTCTGTTATTAGTAGGGCTTAAACTCAATGCCTGGGACTGTCCCTGAGCTTTTCTGCTCAAGGCTAATGCTCCCCCACTTTGAGCCACAGGGCCACTTCTAGTTCACTGATAGTTAATTGGAGATAAGAGTCTCATGCAGGGGCTGGGAGTTTGGCCTAGTGGTAGGTAGAGTGCCTGCTTAGCCTGCAGGAAGACCTGGGTTTGATTCCTTGGTACCACATACCAGGAAAAGTTGGAAATAGCCAGGCATAGTGGCTCATGCCTGTAATCCTAGCTACGCAGGAGGCTGAGATCTGAGGATCTTGGTTCAAAGCCAGCCCAGGCACTAAAGTCCATGAGACTCATCTCCAATTAACCACCAGAAAACTGGAATTGGTACTGTGACTCAAGTGGTAGAGTGCTAGCCTTGAGCTGAAGAGCTCAGGGACAGTGCCCAGGCCCAGAGTACAAGTCCCATGACCAAAAAAGGCTGGAAATGCAGCTAGGAAAGCTTCTACACGTGCAGCCCTGCAGCCCACAGTTCACGTTCCCTGAGGCAGCCACCAGATTCTGTGCATCATCGTTTTTCCCAGCACCTCAGTTTTAAAATGCTCTTTTATTGAAACTAGTATCAGAGTAGCAGTCTAAAATTTTAACATTTTCAATATGTTCTCAAGGTGTATTTATGAAGGTGTATTGATTTGTACCTGGTGTGTGCGTGTGCGTGTGTGTGTGTGTGTGTGCACGTGCACACGCATGTATGCATATGCGCAGGTGTGCTAGTCCTGGGGCTTGAACGCAGGGCCTGGGCACTGTCCCTGAGCTTTTTTCTCAAAGCTAGTGTTGTGTCATTTTGAGCCACAGCTCTACTTCTGGCTATGTTGGTAGTTAACCAAAGATAAGAATCTCACAGATGTTTTTTGCCCGGACTGGCTTTGAACCACTGGCATGGGAAGCAGCCCAGGCAGTGAGTGGTCGTGCGCTTCCTTCCTGCCCAGGTCCTGAGAGGCAGGGCAGGCTCACCTGGCCCTTGGGTAGAACACTATTTCCATGCCAAGATCCGAGCACAGTGGTCAGGGCTGGAGCGCAGGACTCCGAGGATGTGGGGGGAGCCTGGGGAAGACTCTGGCTTTTGTGCTGACCAGGGGCAACCAACACCCAGGGTGACCCAAATGACACAATGGCAGGGAAGGAAGGGCAGCATTTTTTCATGCCAAATCTCAGTCCACCCTCCAGAAAGAGGCTCCATGGCATGCCTCAGGTGGTGCAACTTGTGCCCCATAGAACACCTCCTGTCTGTGTCCTTCCAGTGGCACAAGGGCTACAACCAGTGGCTTGGCATAGCACGTGCCTGCCATGGGTTCTATGACCCTAATGAGTGCTGACGTTGGAGAGGCCTCCTGGGCAGACAAGGGTGACCCAGGGGTCTGGTTGAATCTCTGTCCCCATCCTGAATCTTCTATCCCTGGCAGGTGGTCCCATCTGCCCTGTCTAAAGGGAGAGTAAAGCTTCAAGTTAAGAAAAGCACCGGTATCTGATGAATATAATGTAACCCTTCTATTACAATAAAAATATATGAAAAAGAAGAAATGCACCAGGGTTTGCAAGGGTAGAATGACACTTGGCACCGGAAATTGGCTCTGGATCTGGGAGCAGCAAGTTTGAGCAACAGAAGCCCCAGAAGGAAGCTGATGCTTCATCTTGCCCTGCCAAACCATTAGCCTAAACTATCATTGGGTGAGAAAAGAATGCCAGGAGGTGAGACACGTCCTCCTTCAGCTTTCTACGGGCCACAGGCATAAGCCATGAAGGCTCTGCTCTCCTGGTGGAACTTGTATGGGAGTTGGCTTAAACTATGTAAGTTCCAGCTCTGAAGTAGATGTGGAATTATGGCTTGTGTTTGCCTGACCCTAAGCCATGCAAGGAGGCATGGCTGCACGTGCTGGAGAAAGGCTTTGCAAACTACAGGCATTGGCTATTTTTCTCCTCCTGTTTATATATTTCTTCTTAGTGACAATATCTGGGCTTGAGATCAAGTCCTGGGTGTTCTTTCTTTTTGTTGTTTTGTGTTTTTGGTCAAAGCTGGTATTCTACCACTTGAGATATAGGTCCACGTCTAGCTTTTGCTTGTTAATTGGAGACAAAGGTCTCACGATCTTTTCTGCCTGGGCTGGCTTCAAGCTGTGATTGTCACATCTCAGCCTCTGGAGTAGCTGGGATAAGCACAAGCCATCAGCACCCAGCAGTTTCAAGGAAAAATATGCCAACTCCTGACTTTCACAAAGTGGGTACCTGGCCCTGGAGATTCAGCTATGGTTTGGGAGACTCTCCACTCAGTCTCCGGAAGTTTCAGCATCTTGACCCTGCTGCTTTCTTGAGAGTGGGGTGTGGGGTAACTGGCCTGGGCTGGCTGAGCTCGGGGATGCCTGGGTGGTGGGTTTCTTTGCCTCTGGACAATTCTCTCTCTTCCAGGACCATCATGGACTCACCAGGACATTTGCTGTTGTCCCCTCCAGCACAGTGGATGTCCTCCAGGACCCTGGTGATAGGGGCTGGGGGAGAGAAGAGAGGCGTGACTAGGCCCTGGGGAGGTGGAGCTCTTGGTTCTTCCTCCCTCGATGGCCACAGTGGGCTCTCCACAAAGAGACCAACTGTGAGGTGGCCGCGGGGGACCCACCACGCCTTAGGACAGCCAGGCGGGGCGTGTCACCTCTTGCCACCTGCAGGCCTCACGTTCATGGGCAGAGCTGCAGATGGTTGGGTCTAGAGCTGGAGATGGGGTGTGGGGGGTTGTGTGAGGGGAGAATATTTAATCCAACGTTGTAAACAGCATTTAAATCACAATAAAATTGTATTGCAGTCAGTATCCTTTAGAAAAGGGAGAGAAAAGTGTAATAAATAAACCAGTGACGGCGGCTCAAGACTTCCATCCTAGCTACGTAGTAAGTGGACATCAGGAGATTGAGGTTTAAGGCCAGCCTGGGCATTTTAGCCTTGTGAATGAGTGACACAGGGAACCCGTTAGGTATTAAAATGGCAAAATTCTGAAGGAACAAAGAAGATTCCAAAGAAAAAACATGTTCAGAAATAAAAATTCAACATAAATCAAGAAGACTTCAGTGACACTATATGGCAGATACATTCGTTTATTGTTTTTGAAATCATTAAGGTGTAATATTTTGGCATTTAAGCAAGTTTTATATTGGGTTGTGGCTTTTTTTTTTCTCTACCACTTTGAGCCACAGTGTTGAGGAATCAAACTCATGGCTTTGTGTATACTAGGAAAGCACTCTATCGCTGTTACCTTCTCAGCCTTTTTTTTTTTTTTTTTGGCTAAGGCTTGAACTCAAGGCCTGAGCACTGTCCTTGAGTTTTCTCAAGGCAATCACTCTACCCTGGAGCCACAGCACTTCTTCCGGCTTTTTCTATGTATGTGGTACCAAGGAATCTAACCCATGCTAGGTAAGCACTCTTCCATGCTAGGTAAGAACTCTACCACTAGGCTATATTCTCAGCCAGGTTGTGACTTTCTGATGCCAATTTTAAAACAAAGTATTTTGTTTAGTCATGAAAATGCAGAGGTAAATATTCATTTAGTAAAAGTATAGGTAAATCATTGACTGGATCTTACCTCACCAGCTTTTTCTATTTCAGCATTTCTTTTCTTTTCTCTCTCCAAAGTATATTTCATCATTTTTTTCACTTCAGCAAATTTTTAGAATAGTTCTTTATGCCTATGGAATACACAGGTGTCCTAGAACCAAATCCTGTGAATACCAAAGGATGACGGTGTGTTATGTGCACACATGTTTTTGAAGCGCTTACAGTGTGTATGCTTCAGGTGCACATGAAGGAAATCCATGGAAAATGAGCATATCACTATGACATATTTTACAACTGAAGAAAAGAAAAAAGTAGAAGGAAAACATGGGCTAAAATGGGGTTCATTTTGATGTTATCAAAGAATGACACAGGGGTTGGATGGTGGCTATTGGTAGAGTGCTTATCTAGAATGCACGAGGCATGGTTCCTCAGCACCACATAAACCAACAAACAAGCACAAAGTCATTAAACAAATCGTAATTTCAAACAGAATGACACAGATAGGCTTTTATATGTTAATATGCTGGAATGCTAAAGGGAAGGATTCCAACAAAAGAAACAGAGAAGAGTATGTTCAAAAATAAAAATACAGCACAGATGAAGAATAGTGCAGTTGACATTATACGCCAAACCTGAACTCATTAATCATTAAATTGAAAATGTTTCAAATTGCATTGTGATTTTATATTGATGGTTTTAAATAAAATAATTTTTATTTATGAAAATGCAGATACTTACTGAATTTATATCTGGGTTTTAGTAAAATTGGAGTTAAATCAATCAACAAAGTAATGGTTGAAAAGCTTACCCAGCTATGTCTTTTTTCTAATTTAACATTTTCCTTCCCTTTTTGCTCCAGACAACACTCTAGACATACTTTTATTTTTAAGATATTTGCTTACTCATTCCTTATCATCTTCAGTCTTGGAGAAAAGAAAAGAAAATGACTTTATAAATTGGCACTTTAGGTGTAGGAGTGTGGCCTAGTAGTAGAGTACTTACTTCCCAGGCACAAATCCCTGGGTTCAATTCCCTGGTCCCATGCAGAAAAAGCTGGAAATGGTGCTGTGGCTCAAGTGGTAGAGAGATAGCCTTGAGAAAGCTCAAGGATAGTGCCTAGTCCCTGAGTTCATGTCCCAGGACTGGCAACAAACAACCACACAAAGACCAAACGAGAAGACCACATTGTTTTAATCTACAAACAACACCTCACAGAGGTCCTGTCTGTGAAATATCTGAAGCAGATGTTGCTGGCAATCCAAATAGAAAAATATCTTCCTGTTCCCATTCTTGTCATCATCTTCACAAATAAAGCTATAAAACATCACAGTGAAAACTTTTCAGTAACTCAAAAAGTTAAACATAAATTTATCCTGTGGTCCAGCAGTTCCATTCCTGAACATTTATCCCCCCAAAAAGATAGCACTGACCACTTACAGAACTTGCAATGACAAAAATTGTGGAGTTACAAATGTGATATGTACCGTTATAACAGGCTTCATAGTATGTCCTTCTAAGTATAAGCAAAACATTATAAAATATTAAATTTAAATATAAAACAAAGTGTATACAAAATAAAATTTTTCTTAAAAATTTTTTTACCAATAATGAAGATGGCTGCCAAACATACAAAGGACTAAGAAAGTATATTCTGCATATGCTTTTAATGACAGCAGGCACTCATTTCAACTTCTATAAATTCTTTTTTGCCTGTCCTGGGGCTTGAACTCAGGGCCTGAGCACTGTCCTTGGGCTTTCCTCAAGGTTAGCACTCTACCACTGGAGCCACAGCACCCACTTCTGGCTTTTCTATATATATATGGTACTAAACCCTGGTCTTAGTGCATGCTAGGCAAGCACTCTACCACTAGGTCAAACTCCCAGCCTGAACTACTGTAAATTCTTATCCTGCAAGTCTTTTCCTAAGAATTCTTACAAATGCAGCAAATCCTATTTAGAAGGGAACTATAAGATCACTGATTTAGTGTTATCCGAAATGTGGCAGGCCTTTACTTGCATTTTTTGTGTGTATATATCAAAATAGAGAGTTGAATCCTGCTGACGTTCTAAAAAGGGGAGAATGTTTAAGGGTGTGAGATTAATTGGGGGTACATTATAAACTTGTGTGGAAGAGTCATAGAAAAACATCACTTGTACAACTAAATGTGTGCTATGAAGCATTTAATAAGAATGCATTTTATGCTGGACTCCGGTGGCTCACGCCTGTAATCTTAGCTACTTAGGATGCTAAAATATGAGGATCACTGTTCTAAGCCAGCCTTGGCAGGAAAGTCCATGAGACTGTGATCTCCAATTAACCACCAGAAAACCAGAAGTGGAGCTATGATTCAAAGTGGTAGAGCATTATCCTTGAGCAAAAAAGCTCAGGGACAGTGTTCAGGCCGAGTTCAAGCCCATCAACCAAGAGAAAAACATGCATTTTATTTCAACAAGCATTTCTGCTGATTTAAACACTAAGTGTTTAAATCAAATGTCAGCCCAGCTAAAATGAAACTTTGAGTTCAAATCCCAGTACTGGTAAATACATACATACATACATACATACATACACACATACATACATACATACATTCCTAATGGAACCCAAATTGTCATTATACACACTCATATTTATAATTCCTCATACTTTTCATATTCATGAAATGTGCAATATAGATATATATTCTGATAAACCAAATACAGAAATATTTTTCAGTTCTAGTCATTAGCTTCATAAATAAAGCTATAAATCATTACAATAAATCTTTCTGAATGATATTGGGACAAAAATCAGTCCATATATATCAGAAAATACATGATTGCACACACATGTACATAACAACACGCATAGACACAAAGACATATTCAAAACCATTCTCCAAGTTGGCTTGGAAAATGACTAGGTTTTAGATATTCATGAGTTCAGACCTCAAGCTAATTTCCCATAGCTGAGCTTTCTGAGCCCTGTTACAATGAACTTATTCAATAAAGACTACAAATCGTCATTTAGCATACACAGTAGTAATGTGCTAAGGGAATAATTTATTAATTATAGTGTAAAAAAAAGGTAAGGAAATAATTCTCTGTCGGCACATGCAAAAATGTAAAAGTCAAGTCAAACCACCCTTTTTTTCTGTTTAAACATTACTCAATCCAAAAATATTAAAACAATAGTCAGACCTCGGAATCCCAGGGTGAATTTTCATCTTTATCTTCGTTTAAACCTGTGTGGACACAGTCACGTATATGTTACTGAGAATACTCGATACTTTACATTTTAAATGCACGTATGGAAATGATATGTCTATGTACAACTAACATGTGCTAAGAAAATATCTCTGTGAAAATGTCCAAGCCATTTTTCTACTTTTAAAAGTGCTTGGGACTTTGGTGATCAGTAGAACACATAGCTAACATGTTAGGCCCTAGGTTTCATCACAACATTCAATAAGAAGAAAAAAGAAAAGAAGAGGAAGAGGATGAAAAGGAGGAGGAGGAGGACAAAAGAGAGAGTGGGGAAGGACTGAAGGAAAAGAAAATGAAAAATGAGCAGGGTGGTGAAGGCTCACTCCTTTTGTCATAGGTACTCAGGAAATGGAAATATGAGGATCACGGTTCAAAGCTGTCCTAGGCAGGAAAGTCCATGAGATGCTTATCTAATAAACTAGTCAGAAAAAAGCCAGAAGTGGTGCTGTGGCTCAACTGGTAGATAGAACTCTAGCCTTGAGCATGAAGAGGCTCAGGGACAGTGCCCAGGCACAGAGGTCAAGCCCCAGGACTGGCAAAAAAAGAAATGAAAAATGAAGAGGAAGAAAATAAGAAGGGAGAGAACAAGTATAAATAAGTCTATGAGATCATTATGTGATGTTAGATTTAACGATTGCATTAACTGCTGAGTAATTGAACATCTTATAAAACTATTAATTCTAGAGGTTGAAAATATATCCTATTATATTCTATAATTTTCTATGAACCATGTAATATTATCTTGTTATATATTCCACCCACTGAGTGAGAGTAACTGAGATTTCACAAATACACCATCGCACTCCCTCTGCAATGAATTTTCTTTTCTTTTCCTTTTCCCTTTGTCCAGTCCTGGGGCTTGAACACCGGGCCCAGGCACTGTCCCTGAGGTTCTTTTGCACAAGGCTAGCACTCTACCAGTTGAGCCACAGCACCACTTTTGGCTTTTTCTGTGTGCATGCTACACAAGCACTCTACCACTAAACCATACGCCCAGCCTTCTTCTTCTCTCTGTCTGTCTCTCTGTCTGTCTCTGTCCGTCTCTGTCTCTCTGTCTCTGTTTCTGTCTCTGTCCTCTCTCTCTTTCTCTCCCTCTCTCTCTCTGCCTCCCTCGCTCTCCCTCCCCTCTTTTATGAAACTAGAAGTTGAACTCAGGAGGTGGCATTTACTAGGGAAGTGCTCTACCACTTAAGGTCTGACTCAATTCCTTCAATGAATATTTTATAAACTTAAAAAACATAGTAGGATTTCACAATTAACCTCCAGGAATATATGTACTCTATTTCCAAACAAGGAAATGTAGGCTAATAAGACAGGGATAACTTTCAGCTTACATTTTGTATAGTTATATTTAGCCTTTCCATATACTTCCTCTTAAAACCAAGGGAAATAAGATATGTACATTTTATTGATCTCAACTCCATTGAACAGATTAGGGATTAAAATTAGCCATGAGGAAATTGGGAAGAAAATATGTTCAGGTCTTTCTTTTCACATTAATATGTGTCAAAAATTACCTGATTGAAGTGTTTGTGTATCCTTCTCCACTAATGCCTTTGTTGCGATGCCATTTTTCTCTTCAATGGCAGAATGAGTGAACTATGGAATGGGATATTTCATAATTATTACAACTATCATACTATATAAAGTTTAAATGACCAAACATAAAAATGATAAAGCTAAGGCCAGTTACTCGTGGCTTTAGGCCTGTAATCCTAGCTAAGGACTGAGGTTCAAAGCCAGCATAAGCAGAAAGTCTGTGAGACTCCTCCAATTAACCACCAGAAAATCGGAAGTGAAGCTCAAAATGGTGGCGTGCTAGCCTTCAGCATTAGAGCACCCAGGTTCTGAGTTCAAGCCCCATGATGGATAAAATAATAATAATAATAATAACAAAGCTTTTAGCCAGACACTAGTGGCTCATGACTGTAATCCTAGCTACTCAGGAGGCTGAGATCTGAGGATCACGGTTCAAAGCCAGCCAGGGCACTAAAATCCATGAGACTCTTATCTCGGATTAACCACCAGAAAATCAGAAGTAGGGCTGTGGCTCAGGGATAGGGAAGTAGCCTTGAGCTGAAGAACTCTAGGACAGCCCCTGGCCCAGAGTTCAAGCCCCATGACTGACAAACAAATAAGTCAATAAGTAAAGCTTTTACCTTCATGAAATAATGCATCTTGGGAGACTCTAAAAAAAAATAGATAATCAATTTTATGTAACACTTTATTCATGCACCACTGGTATACAATTGAAACCCCACAATTATCTCTGAAATGATTGCTATAGGTTTTTGTCCTTGGTGCACATAGTTTGCTTGTTTTTTGTATGTTTGTTTGTTTTCTTTTCTTTTTTTCTTAGCAAGGAAAGACACATTGCAGGATACAATGAAGAAAAATAAGAATATAGCTTTAATTTACATTAAAGTCAGTATGTACAAAGTGAGATTATGCTTCCAGTGAATATCACTGGAATAGAAAAGGGGGGTGTGTGTGTGTGTCTGTGTGTGCGTGTGTGAATGTATAAATGGATGGAGACAAAATTGACCTCAAATTACAAAAGAATTTAAAAACCTGAAAGTGCCAAGTGTGGTGGCTCATGCCTATAATCCTAGCTACTCAGGAGGCTGAGATCTGAAGATCAAGGTTCAAAGCCAGCCCGGGAACAAAGGACCTGAGTTTCCTATTTCCAATTAACCTCTAGAAAACAGGAAGTGAGGCCTGGCTCAAGGGTAGGGTGGTAGCCTTGAGCTGAAGAGCCCAAGGACAGCGCCCAGGCTGAGTTCAGCCTCATGACCCTCTCCCCCACCCCCCAAAAAAACCAATAACCAAAAAAAACCCTGAAAGCTTGCTTCATAGTTAAGCTCATATAGAATAAAACACCAAAATAGCCTTACTTAAACATTTCAGATTGATTTACACTACTATATTAGATGGATTTATAATCCTATTCTGTTCTTCCTAGTATTCTAAAATATACCTCATAATGTAATTTCATTTTAACATGCTTCTCTTTTGACATTTTCCATGGAGCATTGGCTGAAATTTGATCAGTTATACAATTAATGATCAGTTAATTTCCTTTTTTCTAACCTTCCATTTAATAGGTAACTACAAATAGATGATTAATACATGAGTTGTTTTCATGTAATCACCCTGTCACATGTCACAGTCACGAAAATGAATGGCTTACCTCTCACCACATTGTCTACTCTTGAATCTGCAGCTGCAGCTACACAAGCCATTGGATTTGGTCCAAAACTTGCAGAGATGCTCTGTGAAAAATCATTGTCAGTCAGGGTTTTTGTAAAAATTTTGTCTGGTCACTTTAAGAAGAAACCTAGATATCTTCTCTTGAAAGCAATTGGACTCAAATAAAAAATATTACTTGAGTGAAATTAATACAATGATAAAAAATATTTTGGGTTCATTCATGATATGTGCCATTGTCAGTCCTTGTAAATCCTGCTGAGTTTATGTGTAACACTGCGGAAGTAAGTTAAAAAGAAAAGATCTTTATAGAAATATAATTTTTGTAAAACTTTAAATTTTTTGGTTGTTATTATGAAGGTGATGTACAGATGGGTTACAGTGGTTAAACTTTCCCAATAGAAAAAATAGTGGCTGAACATGACAAAGTATTTAAAGCAAAGAAACAATTTTTGAAATAAAACTCATTGTTATTAAGATGCTTTAGTAGCACACACTGATTGTACAATGGATGTTTCTTTTTGACTTTTCCACACATACAGTGCACCTTGGTCAATTTCACCAATCTCACCTCCTAAAAACATCTCCCTCAGGCCTGATATTCTCCTCACAAATGAAGCTAGAAAACATGGAAACGGAATGACATCAAGACTTTTTGTTTTTTGTCAGTTATGGGACTTGAACTCTGGGCCTGAACATTGTCCCTGAGCTCCTTAGCCCTTGAGCCACAGTGCCACTTCCAGTGGTTAGTTGAAGATAAAGAATTTCACAGACTTTAGTGCCCCAGCTGGCTTTGAACTGTGATTCTCAGATCTCAGCCTCCTGAGTTGCTAGGATTACAGGCCTGAGCCACTGTGCCCAGCAAGACTTATTCACATCTATATGAAGCATACAACACGTACACCTACACCTACACATGCATACACAAACACAATTTTTCAGGTTGACTCAGAAAAAATTGTTTGAGCCAACAGCTAGTACTGGAGCTTGAACTCAAGACTTCATGTTCTTCCTTGGCATTTTTGCTCAAGGCTGGAGCTCTACCACTTTAGCCACAACATCAGTTCCAAAAATCTTTTTAAGTCTTAGATAAATTGGACTTCTGGACCCAAGCTGATTCCTGTGTTTTCTAAGCCTGAGCTTTTTTATTCCCTATTACAATGACTTCATTTGATGTATCCTATTAATTAGACAAAAACAATGCACTTAGAAAATAATTATTTTATTAATCAGTGTGGAAATATGAAGAAATAATTTTTTTTGCCAGTCCTGGAGCTTGAGCTCAGGGCCTGAGCACTGTCCTTGGACTTTCTCAAGGCTAGAGCTCTACCACTTGAGTCACAGCGTCACTTCCGGCTTTTTTCTATGTATGTGGTACCCAGGAATCAAACCTGGGTCTTCATGCATGCTAGGCAAGCACTCTACCACTAGGCCAAACGCCCAGCCTCAGAAATAATTCTTTGTAGACACATGTAGAGCTGGAAAAAATCAAGCCAAATCACCTCATTTACTTATTGTTTACATATTTATTTATTGTTTATGTATTTAGTTATTTTGTATTTGTTTATTGTTTACATATTTCATTATTTGCATATTTGTTTATTATTTATGTATTTATTTATTTGTGCCAGTCCCTTGAGTTGAACTCAGGGCTTGGGATACTGTCCCTGAGCTTTTTTGCTCAGTGATACCACTACTGTACCACCTGAGCCACAATTCCACTTTCGGGCTTTTTGGCTGTTTAATTGGGGTTAGTCTCACAGACTTTTCTGCTGGGGCTAGCTTCGAAGCATGATTCTCAGCAGCTAGGATTATAGTTGTGAGCCACCAGTGCCTGGTTGCTCCTCTTTTATTTTTAAATATTACTCAATGCTTATAGCCAGTATAGGAAAAACAATAAACAAACCTCAGAATCCCAGGGCAATTCTTCATTTACTTCTTCTTTTAAACCTAGTTTGAGCATAGTCAAAGATAAATTGATAAGACCATTTATTGCTTTAAAATTTAAACACATGCACATATCTCCATTTTTTTATATTTAAATGAAAAACAGATAAGTACTGATTTCAATAGATTAAAACAGTCTTAGCAAGAGTTTGTATGAAGACAGTAAAATAAAATACTTAGAGATATCTTCATTTATTTATTTATTTATTTATTTTTGTCAGTCCTAGGGCTTGAACTCAGGGCCTTGGCACTGTGCCTGAGCCTTCCTGCCCAAGACTAGCTAGTGCTCTACTACTCTGAACCACAGAGCCACTTCTGGTTTTCTGGTGATTAACTGGAGATAAGAGTCTCACAGACTTTCCTGCCCAGGCTGGCTTTGAACCATGAACAACCAAGTATGAGCCACCAGCACCTAGCTCTTTTCATAGTAGTATTTAAACACAGAATTTTCAAATACTGATCACAGTATTGACTTACCACTTTTATTGTTTTGATGTTCACTCCCAGCAGATAAATTGTCATTATTTATTTTCTTCTTACTAGTAGTTTCTTTTGTTTCATTATTCATCTCTGTTGCTACTTCCTATAATTAAAAGGAGGGAAGAGAATGTTATGAAAGAGGTAGAAAATGAAGGGTTGTGGAGAAAGAGAACCAAAGAAGAAAGTGGTCCCTAGGCTTGGATTTAGGGCCTGGTTTCTGTGACTGAGCTTTTGTGCTCAAGGCTAGCACTCTACACTTGAGCCACAGCACCACTGCTGGCTTTCTGGTGGTTAACTGAAGCTAAGAGCCTCATAGTCTTTCCTGCTGGATCTGGCTTCAAAATACAGTCCTTAGCTCTCAGCGTCCTAATTACCTTGAATTACAGGCATTAGCCTAGGTTTACAAATAATTATTTATTTAGTGTGGTATATGCATTGTCATGGGAAAACTATAAGTAGGAAATGATAAATCAGAATCACACCAAGAGGTAACCATTTTTACCTTTAAAAAATAATAGTAGGTGCCGGGGCCAGCCGGCAGCAAACCAGGGTTCGCAGATTCGGGTTCCTGAAATAGGGGGCAAGGACTAGGAAGAAATAGAAGAGAGACAGACACACCGGGTCCGGGAAGTCCGCAGTCCAGGTAAAGACTCCTCCAGACCCAGGGAACCTCCAGGTGTTACATTCATATGGTAAATCTCAGGTCATTTACATAGAATAGGGCCAGTAAACAATAAGACAATAAAGCCATTGTCTGATGCAAGTCAAGGTACAGTTTGATTCCACTCTGGCTCCCAACAAGTAGGGCTGGGAGTTTGGCCTAGTGGTTAAAGTGCTTGCCTAGCATGCATGAAGACCCGGGTTCGATTCCTTGGTACCACATACATAGAAAAAAGCCAGAGGTGGTGCTGAGGCTCAAGTGGTAGAGCTCTAGCCTTGAGAAAGTCCAAGGACATTGCTCAGGCCCTGAGCTCAAGCCCAGGACTGGCAAAAAGAATAAATAAATAAAATAATAGTACAAGAGCGGAGCCGGGAGCGGAGCCTAGTGGTAGAGTGCTTGCCTGGTATGCACAAAGACCTGGGTTCAATTCCTCGGGACCACATACACAGAAAAAAAAGAAAAGGTGGAAAGGTGCTGAGGCTCAAGTGGTAGAGCTCTAGTCTTGAGAAAGTCCAAGGACAGTGCTCAGGCCCTGAGCTCAAGCCTAGGACTGGCAAAAAAATTTTTTTTAAATAATATTACAAGAGGGGCTGGGAATGTGGCTTAGTGGTAGAGTGCCTAGCACGCATGAAGCCCTGGGTTCAAATCCTGGGTACTACATAAACAGAAAAAGGCAGAAGTGGCACTGTGGCTTAAGTGGTAGAGTGCTAGCCTTGAGCAAAAGAAGCTCAAGGACAGTGCCCAGGCCTGAGTTCAAGCCCCAGAACTGGCATTAGTAATAATAATAACAGTAGTAGTATTCTTAGAAGCTAGTACATTAATTTCTCCTTTAATGAACACAGATTAAGCTTCTTATTTAGGTAGGTGGTATAATACAATAGTAGAGGGAAGTGGCCCTGTGGCTCTAGGGGTAGGGCGGTAGCCTTGAGTTGAAGAGCTCAGGGACAGAGCCCAGGCCCAGAGTTCAAGCCCCACAACCAACCAAAAAAAAAAAAAAAGCACAACAAAATCCAACTACTATAAATATATAATAGAACATATAAGATACAGTAAAAAAGAATAAAAATGAAGGAACAGGGGAAGGTGACATTGTTCAAAAGGAAATGTACTCATTACCTCACTCATGTAACTGTAACCCCTTTGTATATCACCTTTACAAAAACATTTAAACACACACACAACAATAACAATAATAATAATAATAATACAATAGTAGAGCACTAGCCTAGATTGTTAAGGAACCTGGGTCAAATTCATTTTATTTTCTCTTTATTGTCAACAAAAAATAACACAGGGCTGGAGTGCTTGCCTGGCATGCATGAAGCCCTGGGTTGGAGTCCTCGGTTCCACATACACAGAAAAGGCTGGGAGTGGTGCTGTGGCTCAAGTGGCAGAGCACTAACCATAAGCAGAAATGCTCAAGAACAGTGCCTATGCCTGAGTTCAAGCCCCAGGCCAAGACTGGCAAAAGAAAAAAAAGGCGAGGAAGCCAAGAATGTGGCATAGAGGCAGAGTGCTTGCCTAGCATGCACAAAGTCCTGGGTTTGATTCCTTTGTACCACACACACAGAAAAAGCCAGAAGTGGTGCTGTGGCTCAAGATAGAGTGATAGCCTTGAGAAAATTCAAGGACAGTGCCCAGGCCCTGAGTTCAAGCCCTCGGACTGGCAAAAGAAAGACAGGAAGAAAGAAGAAGAAAGAAAGAAGGAAAGAAAGAAATGAAAAACGAAAGAAAGAAAGAAAGAAAGAAAGAAAGAAAGAAAGAAAGAAAGAAAGAAAGAAATACAGTCACCAAGATTACAGCAACAAAGATATAGTATTCACATCAACTAAAGATACATTGAGAAATTTATGAATCAAAAGCTGATCATGTGTCACCACCTAGCTCACATTTGTAACTCTAGCTACTTCAGAGGCAGGGACCTGAAGATCACAGTTCAAAGCCTGCACACACAAGAAGACTTGGGAGACATTTTCCTCCAATTAAATAGCAAAAGCCAGAGGTGAAGCTATGACTCAAGGGGTAGAGCATCAGCAACAAGTGAAAAGGCTCAAGGACAGAGCCCATTCTCTGACTTCAAGCCCCAGGATCAGAACACCAGCACCAACAAAAGGAATCTGTAACACATGTAAAGCTTAAAGCAGTTTCTCTATCCCCTCTGAAAAACAGAATTTGCTACAAGTGATGTACAGCATCCCTTTACTAAACGAATTCTTTACTAAAAGAATTGAATACATTTTCACTTCAATGAAATTAAGTATAATGTTAAGAAGAACACACGCTACAAAGTGTAGCAGCAGCGGCGGCCTACCCTACACCCTGACTCAGTATCTTGCCCCAAATGGATTACAGAAGTGAGCAAAGACACACCCTGGTCATCCACACTCTACTCATGGATTTCCTTGGGCTTAACAGAGACCACAGAGGTGAGAAACTTCCCCTCCATGTTACACACCTCTGTACTCTTAAAGGACTTCGCCATGGATTTCAGCAAAGAGTAGTGGCAGTTGTTGGATGCACGCATACAATGTACAAGGATGTGAAACTGGGAAACTATACAAACTTGGCTTCCTAGGAAATCAAATCTCCACATCTACGGGTAGGCAGAACAGAGGAAAGAAGAAATGAACTGAAGACAATGGAGAGATCAACTCACCAAGGTTCTTCTTTAAATAAGATCATTCTTCCCATGACCCCATGCGAAATGTAGTCAAGATTGTTGGGGAAAAGACTCAATGATAAGAACAAGAAGTCAACCCCTGGAAACTAGTCCATCAAATGTAATAAAACTGTTTAAGCCTTATCCAACAACAACAACTATAAACTAGCTAAAGAATCTAATTTCTATCAGTATTTTAACATACTTAGATCTTCCTCTCACTCAATTATATTTTGTTGTGATTTTATAATATATTCAATTTTCAACCTGTTATTCAATTTTAGTATTCAATTTACATTTAATTTTTCCTGTTCATTCTCCTTCTCAACTTACAATCATTTCTTTTGAATTGGTTTTTAAATTGTTTTTTTGTATCATAATGGCACACCTAAGAATTGTTTACCCTTGATAACTTTTTACAAATCTCATCTGTACAAATATTTCTCTGGTTATTAATGTTTAGTTTCTTTTATTATTTGTGGCTTTTGTTTTTTGTTTTTTATGCCAGTACTGGGATTTGAACTGAAGGTCAGGGTGAAATCTCTTAGCATGTTAGCCCAAGACTGGCTTTTTGATGGTTAATTGGTGGTGAGAGTCTCATAGCTTGCTTGGGTTGACTTCAGACTTCAATCCTCATATCTCAACCTCATGAATAGCTAGTTTTTATAGACATAAGGCACATGGGCTCAACTGGCTTCTCTATTCTCCCCATCCTCCTTCCCTCCTCCCTCCCTCCCTCCCCCCTTCCCCCCTCCCTCCCTCCCTCCCCCCTTCCCTCCCACCTCTTTCTTTGTTTCACCAGTCTGGAGCTTGAACTCAGGGCATGGGTATTGTCTCTGAGCTTCTTTTGCTCAAGACTAGAGTCACAGAGCCACTTCTGGCTTTTTCTGTTTATATGGTACTGAGGACTCAAATTCAGGGCTTCATGCACTCTACCACTAAGCCACGTTCCCAGCCCTGCTTTTATGTTGTATTTAAAAGGATCTTTGCATGGATTGGGAATATGGTGTGTAGAAAAAAAAAGAAAATTTAAAAAACCAACCTTACCTTTAGATCACGTGTTGAACATGTAGAATGCAAAAGATTCCTAATTTGCACTGGTGATTGACAACTGGTTTCAGTGACACCTTTATTCTTAACACCAGAATTTCTGACATCTGAGTAGCATATATTTTCTGATTTTTGCAATGAAACAATAAATCAAAATAAAGAATACATTAAAGTAACTAGCTTCAAATAAATCAGCAGCACAAGAAGCAGAATTCAAATAGCTCACCATTTTTCTTGGATTCCTGCATAGCTTTCCATTGATCTAAGGTTATTAGATTGATATTCTGAAAAACAATACTTTTGATTAAAAACAATTACTCTATGATCTAATACAAAGCACATTCTGATTTGGATTACAATTTCAATTCTGTCACTTATGACTTAATCTATAGAAATATGAGAGATAACATATTAATATTCTGCTCCACACTTCAAATTGGTTATTTTAAAAATACTATGCATATATACTAGGCTGTCATTAGATGACAGCCCACACCAAAAATCAGGAGGCAGTTAATTGTTATTAGTATCTTTTTATTTTCTGGTCAGTCATGGGACTTGAACTCAGGGCTCTGTCCCTAAAGGTTTTTTGTTTTTTTTTTTTCTCAATGCTAGCACTCTACCACTTTGCTGCACTTCAGGTTTTAGGTGGGTTAATTACTGACTTCCCTGTCTGGAGTGGTTTCCAGCTGTGATTCTCAGCTCTTAGCCTCTAGAGTAGCCAGGATTACAATGGTGAGTCACTAGCACTAGGATTCAATTCGACTCAGACAGGTTAGAATTAGAACAGGTAACTTCCATTATGTATATTAGATAGACACAAATGATTACAAAATTTAGGTGTTTCTCCAAATGTCAGAAAAGAGAGAAACATAAGCCTCCTATGAAAGTGATTGAAGAACAAAATCCACACAAAGTTACTAATCACAAGCAACAACAGAGACTGCGATGGATTAAAGGAACTGAAGTAATATTTTCTACAAGAAAACATTTAGATAAAAAATATGTATATGGGTCATGAAAAAATAATATTATAGGTTTATGAAAGGCATGCAAGGAGGATGAAACAAAAAGATAAACAACCAGAAAATAGCATTGGAAAGAAAAAGTCAATTTTTTTTTCCCATTCATGCAGCTTGAACTCTAGGCCTGGCACAGTCCCTGAACTCTTCAGCTCAAAGCTAGTGCTCTACCACTTGAGCCACAGTGCTACTTCCAGTGTTCTGATGGTTAACTGGAGATAAGAGTCTCACAGACTTTTGTGCCAGGGCTGCCTCTGAACCAGAATCCTCAGTTCTCAGCCTCCTGAGTAGCTAGGATTACAGGCGTGAGCTACTGGCACCTAGTGGAAAAAGTCAAAATTTAACTCAGATAATATTCAATAGACCTGTCATGCATCCATAGGAACCATTGACATTAATGTACAATCCAAATACATTCTGATGTCTACCAAAAACATTTGATATTTTCATATTTCCTGGATTAAAATGGTATATTAGACAATTATCTTTTGTTTCCTGAAATCAAAGACCCCTTTCTAGCAATCACTTCTCCTCATAAAAGTCATCGTCCTCTTCTTTCCCTTCATGAAGACCTCAAGGGAGTCCCTAAGGAAGACCTAATTCTTTCTTTCAGTGGGCATCCCTGATGGGTAATATGAAACCCCAAACCTAGAGCCGCTAGAAATGATGACTCACACATGAATTGAATTCAGAGGCCATGGTTATTATATGCCTTCCAACTTCAACGGTTTAGTCACAGCACTCAAATTTGATTGTGTTTTTTGGCCAGTCCTGGAGCTTGAACTCAGGGCCTGTGCACTGTTCTTGGCTTTCCTCAAGGCTAGGGTCCTACCACTTGAGCCACAGCACCACTTCTGGCTTTTGCACGGAATCAAACATGGGTCTTCATGCATGTTAGGCAAGCACTCTCCCACTAGGCCAAACTCCTAGCCCCTCAAATTTGATTGTATTTTTTTTATCATGTAAGTAAATTATAAATGAAAGTGTAAATAATAATTAGAAAAAATGTGCTACATCAAAGGGCAATGTGTTACAGAAATGTTACTGTGGATTCTAAGAAAATTGATGAGTAAAATGTTTCGTCATGCTTTGTCCAGGGGAGGGAGGTACAGAGCAGGGGCAGATGAATGAAGAGAGGAAGAGCTGGTAAGTGCTGTCATTATACTGAATGGATGTTATCGGGTAAATTGATTTATGTAACTTGAGGATAGAAATGGAACTGGAAAAGAGGATGAAGAAGGACGGAAGGGGCGACATTGACCCAGACACATGGTACTCATGAGCTGACTTGTAGAATGGAAACCCCTTTGCATAAGATGTAAAGGTGTGAGTTCAATGGGCCCATCCAGCTCTGTGTGTGTGAAACCCTGATGCTCTGAGGAAAGCCTTTTCTCCTGTCTCTAGGCAGAGAAGAACACAAAATGCCATGGACATCCATCGCGTCGCATCTAAATTCATACACTGAGATGATATAATTAAATATGTGTCTTCAACAAAAGAAAAAGTACACTATATTGATCAGTGTAAAAACTCATTTCAGGGATAGGAGTTTGGCCTAGTGGTAGAGTGCTTGCCTACCTTGCACAACGACCCAGGTCGATTCCTCAGTACCATAGACATAGAAAAAGTGGCACTGTGGCTCAACTGGTAGAGTGCTCAGGCTCTGACTTCAAGCCCCAAGATTGGCAATAATAATAATAATAACAACAAGAACAACAATAATGATGATAATAAATTTCAAGAATAAGATCATTTCATTTTTGGCCTATGTTATAGTGTTAATGAAAACTACATTCATGAGAAATGGAAATTTTTATATACCAAGCGCCGGTTATTTTTGCTGCCATCACACTTTTGCTTTTCCTCAGATGTCCTTGCTATGTATGTTCCTGTGAAAAAATCCACATGTGTAGTTAAAATGAGATACAAAGAATGCTCAGATAAAATGATACTCTTTTTGGGGGGGGGTTGAAAATATTTTTTAATTGTAATTAATAGAAGGGTTACATTATATTCACCAGATAGAAGGTGTATAACTTCACAAACATTGATACCCTTTCTCATGACATGGTCCTCATTTCTCTCCCCCTCCCCCCGCTCTTTTTTATTTCCCCCCTTCCCTATCCAATTTCAAATAACCAATTAAGCACATATAAAATGATACTCTTTATAACAATACTATCATTGTTCCCACCACTCTAGGTTTAGGCTTCCATATTACCAGTAGGAACATCTCACTTTAAAGAATAAATATTGAAACAAACTACCTTGTCAGGTTGTTGGCTGATGGAACACCCTTCTGTGCAGAAGTAAAATTTGTCTGGCTGAGACAATTCTTTATTTTTGTGTCTATTGTTATGGCTCCAATGGTTTTTGAAGAGCATATTTACAACAGGCTACCTCTTACTTTTCTCAACAGCATCATTACTACATAAACTGGAAAACATGCCTATCCACCTTCTGGAATAAAATAGCAATTTTATTTTAATTTGTTGTTGGTCACTCGGCTTGAACTCAGGGCCTGAGCGCTGTCCCTGAGCTTTTTTGCTCGAGTAGCACTCTACCACTTTGAGCCACAGCTCCACTTTCAACTTTTAGGTGGATAATTGGAGAGAAGCGTTGCAGGGAACTGCCTGACTTCAACTGCGATCCTCAGATCTCAGCCTCCTGTGTAGCTAAGATTACATGCATGAACCACCAGTGTCTGGCATAGAATGGCAATTTTATAATCAGTCTTTATCTGTTTTACTAAATAAGTGTTTACTGTGTCCTGCTAAGATAGAGACAAAGAGAGTTATAGAGAAGGAAAACGATAGAAGGGGTGACATTGACCAAGATGTGCTATAATTTTAAACCAACCTATTGAATTAAAACCCCTTTGTATGACTACTTAAAGATATTTTTTTT
The DNA here is from genome assembly GCF_031878675.1 of Megascapheus bottae. NCBI lineage: Eukaryota > Metazoa > Chordata > Mammalia > Rodentia > Geomyidae > Megascapheus > Megascapheus bottae. Next base: position 43,123,978 of record NC_143509.1, read on the forward strand.
TAAATTAACAGTGTAGGGGCCAGGAGTTTGGCCTAGTGGTAGAGTGCTTGCCTAACATGCACGAAGACCCGGGTTCGATTCCTTGGTACCACATACATAGAAAAAAAAGCCAGAAATGGTGCTGTGGCTTAAGTGGCAGAGTTCTAGCCTTGAGAAGGCCCAGGGACAGTGCTCAGGCCCTGAACTCAAGGCCCAGGATTGGCAAAAAAAAAAAAAATTAACAGTGTAAATAATTTCAGAGGACTTTTCTTAATCTACTATCTGATTTGACAAATTAGACAAATAGAAAACCAAGAAATGGAAAGAGCAGGAAGAGCAATAGCACTAGAGAAATATCAAATGATGTATATTTGTCTAAAAGTAGAGAGATTGGTGAGAAGTACATAATAGTCTTTTCATAGTGTTGAAGAAATGCAGCCAAACGACAGAGCTGAATAAGATGAGTTGGACAAAAATCAGGTTATGAAATCTTCTATGTATGTTTAAAATGCTTTGGCATTAATGTGTTAAACAGTGGCTCATATTTGTATTTATTTTAGGAAAGGATCTCTCTAAATGTACCATAAACAACAGAGCAAAATAAAAATAATTTAGACCCTATGATAACATAGAGTGAGAGCATTTTCTGGAATTTCTCAAAATATACAGCTATCAGTTGCCTAGAAGAGAGTGAGTCTGTATTAAAAGAGAAAAAAGGCACCGATGAAGATGCATTATGTTTGTACATGGCTTGTAAGGGTCAACTCCTTTGTACAACTACTTAACGTTAATAAAAATTAATAGTGAAAAACTAGATAGAATCTGGATAAGACTTATCTAAGTGCATCAAATCTGATATGAAAAGAACTATCCAAAATTATTTCATAGCTTGTATTTATTTATGGATTTTCTGTTTCACATATTCAGTGCTGAGAAAACTCCTTAGATGTTTAAGTTCTCTGTTCTGTTTTGTTTTTAAAGTTCTTACTATTATTTCTTCTGGGCTCATCAAGAAGTAAAAGCAGGGTTGAGAGAGTAGCTCAATAGGAAAGTGTTCGTAGCATGTGGGGAATCCCAGTACCAAAAACATGGAGGAGAAAGAGAAGATGGGGGGGGTGGAGGGTTGGAAGAAGGAAAGGAAGAAGGAAGGGAAGGAGAGAAGAAAAAAAGGAGAAAAAGGAAGCAAGGAAGGAAGGAAGGAAGGAAGGGAAGGAGGGAAGGGAGGGAGCACAGAGGGAGAATGGGAATTGGAGAAGAGACCTGATTAAGTTACCAAGAAGCTAGAAGTGAAGCTGTGGATAAAACGTTAAGCACTAACCTTGAACAAAAAACCAAGGGACATCCCCAGACCCTGAGTTCAAGTCCTAGGATTTGCACACATAAAAGAAAAGAAAGTTGATAAGTAGACTGGGTGACCTAGTGTGTCAAACTAGTCCACAACTCTTAGGAACAAGAAACTTCTTGTCTTGCGTGTCCCAAGTAGCTGGAACTACAAAGGTGTGTGTGCCAGCAGCTAGCTCTCTAATATTAAGTATTTTTAAATTTTGGCCAAGCCTCTCTTAGTATCCTCTGTAAATAATTATAAGGTTAAAGGATTTCAAACTGAAAAATTTAGGGAATAGAAACATCTAAATTGAACCTTCCATTTTAACATTCTTTTCTTGAGTTTGGAAATGATTTCTTATAATAAGAAATCAGCCAGGAGTTTGGCCTAGTGGTAGAATGCTTGCCTAGCATGCAACAAGCCCTGGGTTCCATTCCTCATTACCATGTACACAGAAAAAACTGGCAGTGGTGCTGTGGTAGAGGGCTAGCCTTGAGAAGGCCCAAGGACAGTGCCCAGGTTCTGAGTTCAAGTCCTAGGACTGGCAAAAAAAAAAAGAATGAAAACATTCACATGGTTTATTTCAAATCATGAGAATAATTGTTCAAGTTAATCTCTTCCAAATAACTAACAGTACCTTAATAACAAATATTAATAGCATACATCTTTAGTGTCTGTCACATATAGACAGAAGTTTACTCCATCTCTGGCATTTCTTCCTCTTGATAATCATTGCTGATTTCCATGCAAATATGCAGAAGCCATCCAACATGAGTTTCTTTATCATTAACTCTAAGATTACTAGTGAAATGGGTTTTTGCTTCTTCCTGTGCTAAAATAATTCCTCTTCAAAATAACTTTTCAAACTATAATCTTAATTCTTTCCAGTTTACTTTAATAGAATACATGCTCCATTATTTAGCCATAAGACTAATATAATTTAAAATGATCATTAAAATGATCATTGCTATTCTTCATTCTTCCTTTCCTTCCTTTTCCCTTTCTAACCATGTGCTCAAAAATAAAGCAATGTGTCTGCTTTTCTAAGTCTTCTTGTATCCTTCTTTTGGCCCACTTCATGCTATCCTGTTAAGAAGCAATATTTGTACATGGGTTATAAGATTACGAACATTCATGACTGAGTGACTATGTTTATATTCACCGCTGACAAATAGAACATAGCTCTACGTGATCAGGTACTTTAGTCACTAGGGCTTTCCCCAGATGAGGGAAGAACAGGAGCATTTTTTCCTACTTTTCAAGCAAGTTTTGTTCTGGAAATTTGTTACAAAATGTCTAACTAGGGCCCGGAGTCTGGCCTAGAGGTAGAGTGCTTGCCTAGCATGCATGAAGACTGGGGTTCGATTCCTCGGTACCACATACGTAGGAAAAAATGCCGGAAGTGGTTCTGTGACTGAAGTGGTAGAGCTTTGCAAAAGCCCAAGGTCATTGCTCAGGCTCTGAGCTCAAGCCCAGGACTGGCAAAAAAAAATTTTTTTCTAACTGAAGGATAACTTTTTATTCTTCAATATTGCTAATACCCTGCTCTTCTATTATTAAAGATGTACATTATTTCAAATCCCTTATTATTCAGAACTGCTGTATTTCTTTCATTCACTGCCTGTTCCCTTTCTTATTCTTCTTTTCTTCCATACCTTTTCTCTTCCTTCTTTTCCAATTTTAAGTCTGAGCATCTCCTGGTTCAGCTTTTTTACTGGCATTCTCTATTGAATCTGTGGCTGCCACGATATGTGGTTATGATATGCAACTTATTACCATTTTACTCTTCTTTATTCATTACTAGGCATTTCATGTGTGAATTTTACTACTAGAATCTAGCATTGGTTTTGTTTTGTTATTCTTGTTTTGGTGGTACTGGGGTTTGAACTCAAGGTGTTCCAGTTGCCAGACAGAGACTCTACAATTTGAGCCAGATCCTAAAGCTTATATTTTTGAATAAAAATCCTGTCAACAGATTTTTTTTTTTGCCAGTCCTGAGCCTTGGATTTTCTCAAGGTTAGAGCTCTACCACTTGAGCCACAGCACCATTTCTTGCTTTTTTTCTATGAATGTGGTACCAATGAATTGAACCCGGGTCTTTGTGCATGCTAGGCAAGCACTCTACCACTAGGCTAAACTTCCGGCCCTCAACTGATTTTTTAAATATATTTTTATTGTATTAATAGAAGGGTTACATTATATTCGCCAGGTAGAAGATGAAATACTTCACAAACATTGCTATACTTTCTCATGTTTTTGTCCCCGTTTCCCTCCCCCCACCCCCTCAACTGACTTTTAAATATAATTCTTACCTCCAATGTGTCCATTCACTTCAGTTTTGCCTGATTTACCCAGAGTCCCACGTAGTTGAAAAGCATACCTCCATGGATGACTTTCAGAGATTTCCTGTTAAATACAATAGCAATAATGACATGTATATGTGTCCTTGATCTCTGTGTGAGTGTGTGTGTGTGTGTGTGTGTGTGTGTGTGTGTGTGTGTGTGTTGTGGTCTATCACTTGAGCCCACAGCTCCACTTTCAGCTTTTTTTTTTGGGGGGGGGGTAGGTAATTGGAGATAAGAGTCTCACAGACTGCTGCTGGGCTGGCTTCAAACTGCAAACCACAGATCTCAGCCCCCTGAGTAGCTAGGATTACAGATGTGAGCCACCAGTGCCTGGCTCAAAGTCTGTATTTTCATATGTCCACTGTCTCTCAACCAGGGGTAGCCTCCTGGATCTTCTAAGGCCCAGAAAACCACTTGGTACATGACAGGATGTAGACACATCTGGGGTGAGGAAACTTTTTTTAATTAAAGAATTTATTAACATTGATTTTTATATCATATTTCAAATGACAAGTTTAACAAACAAGTGTTCAAGAAGAGAAGCACTATATACGATCACTGGGATTTAGTTTTTAGAACTTAATCAAAATTAGGCTAAAGGTTTGTATGTCATAGAAACATTAATTTATGAAATAAAACATTATGTCTATAGAGTCATATGTCTTTATGTCTACATCGTTATGTTTATATTTCCATTACCATGTCCATAGCATTGGGTATGCAAATATTGAGTCCTCGCTCTTGTACTCTTTGGATCTAATAGCTACATATTAAGGATACCATGAGCCTTTTGTTCTTTAGGTCTTGACTTGTCTCACGCAACATGATTCGCTCTAGATTCATCCACTTCCCTGCGAATGCCATTATTTTATCTTGTCTGTTGGCTCTGTAGAATTCCATTGTATATATATACTACATTTTCTGTATCCATTCATCTGCAGTAGGGCATCTGGATTGTTTCCATTGCCTGGCTATTGTGAATACTGCAGAGGTAAACATAGCTGAGCAGGTGTCTTTATCATATCTTGGGTTATGATGTTCAGGGTAGATGCCCAGAAGTGGTAGGGCGGGATCGTAGGGAAGGTCTATTTTCAGTTCTTTAAGAAACCTCCACACTGCTTTCCAGAGTGGCTGAACTAGTTTACATTCCCACCAGCAGTGCAGTAGAGTTCCTTTTTCTCCACAACCCCTCCAGCATTTGTCATTGTCTGAGTTCAAAATCTTGGCCATTCTTGTTGGGGTAAGGTGGTATCTTAGGGTTGTTTTTATTTGCATTTCCTTTATGACCATGGATGATGAGCATTTTCTCATATGCTTTTCTGCCATTTTAATCTCTTCTTCTGATAAGTCTCTCTTTAGTTCCCTTGCCCATAGAGTGAATGGTTTATTGGGTTTTGGGGGGATTAGTTTCTTGAGTTCCCTGTAGATACTGGATATTAAGCATTTGTCAGATGTATTATTGGTAAATATCTTTTCCCAGTTGGTTGGCTGTCTCTCTACTTTTGCAACTCTGCTTTTATCTGTATAGAAACTTTTTATTTTTAGGTAGTCCCATTTATCAAGTCTCTCTCCAATCTATTGTGACCCTGGGATTCTGTTCAGGAATCTTTTGCCTGTGGCTATGAGTTCCAGTGTCTCTCCTACTTTATCATGTAACAGTTTCAGTTTCCGGTCTGACGTTGAGGTCTTTGATCCACTTTGAGTTAATGCTTATACATGGCGAAAGGCTAGGGTCAATTTTTAGTTTTCTGCATGTGGTGAAACTTTTATCTATTAACAGTCATTTGGATATTTGTAACATCATTCAGAGATTATACAAAATTATTAGCCACTGAGAGAACATGAGAAACATAAGAATCTGTCTTATCATCATAGGCCAAATGATTTTGAGGACTTCATACATTCTGTGGGCCAGATGTTGCTAACTTAGCAAACCACTGAGGTTTATCTGCACTTTTATGTTGGAACTGGGGCTTAAACTCCGGACCTGGGCATTTTGTGTTCAAAGCTAGCATTCACTCTACCACTTGAACCACAGCTCTACTTCTGGCTTTTTGGTGGTTAATTGGAGATAAGAGTTTCACAGACTTTTCTGCCTAGACTGGCTTTGAAATGTGATCCTCAGATCTCAGCCTCCTGAATAGCTAGGATTACAGGCGTGAGCCATCAGCATCTGGCTTGTTTGCCATTTTCAATAATGAAACTACCTTTAAAATATTCTCTCATATTCCACACCCAAGATAAAATTATATTTTATACTCAATAATGGAAGTATTTTGAAATCTTTTTTTTTTTCAGTTCATCTTTTTTTTTTTTTGTCGGGGTCCTTCGTCCCCAGTCCCCTTTTTTTTTTATTGTAATTAGTAAAAGGGTTACATGATATTTGCCAGATAGAAGGTGCATTAATTCACATACATTGATACCCTTTCACATGTCTTGGTACCCATTTCCCTCACCCCCCACACCTCCCAGTATTTTGAAGTCTTAAACAATTAAAATCTCTTCAGCAAGGCCTCAAGCACCAATGCAGTACATTCCTAGAGAAAAGTTTCATAAATAGGTTACTGAAACTTTTAAAACTCGAAATTAGAAATTTATAGGCTCCTCTCAACTTTTCCATTTTTCTTGATGCTATTTTGTTTTTCTTGAGTTCAACATGGTATC